>NC_041381.1:460942435-461008870 GCF_002162155.2 Triticum dicoccoides | reverse complement strand
GCGACTACTGACTTCTTCGTCACGGACGCCCCCGACTCCGACGACTACTTCCCCGACGACGACTTCTTCCCCACGTCCACGACCTCCTCGACTGTTGTGCAGCTTGGGAACGGCAATCGCATCAATGGAGAGGCTTTTAACCAGATTATAAACTCAAGCTCCAAGCCCAAATCTTTTCCTATGCATTTAAACAAGCATTGCAAGTCATTGCCTGGAAGAAATGTGGCCGGCAAAATTGTGATTTGCCATAGCACAGGACCAATGAATGACACTGGGCCATCAATCAACAAGACCGACATCAGTGGCATCATTAGTGTCGGGGCGGCTGGTGTAGTGCTAATAAACAGGAAAGCTGCTGGTTTCACCACCCTTCTCGAGGACTATGGCAATGTGGTGCAGGTGACTGTGGCTGATGGCAACAATATCACAGAGTATGTGAGGACAACAAGCAAAGCCAGTGCCAAAGTCATCTATAAAACACTATGCTTGGCGTCCGTCCATCTCCCACGGTCGCGGCATTCTCATCCCGTGGTCCTGGCACGTTCAGCCCCAGTGTGCTAAAGCCAGATATATTGGCACCTGGGCTCAACGTCATTGCTGCAAGGCCACCACTCACCATGCTTGGATCTGGGCCATTCCACATTAAATCAGGGACGTCCATGTCGACTCCACATGTCAGTGGTGTCGCTGCGCTTGTCAAGAGCTGCCATCCTGACTGGTCTGCAGCTGCTATCAAATCAGCCATCCTCACCACTGCTGACATCACGGACAGCACTGGTGGCCCGATCTTGGACGAGCAGCATCAGAGGGCAACCGCGTACGCCATGGGTGCTGACCATGTCAACCCTACAAAAGCAGTTGATCCAGGCCTTGTGTATGACCTTGGCATTACTGAATATGCCGGCTACATATGTGCTCTCCTTGGTGATCAGGACTTGGCATTCATTACGCGTGACCCGAGGTTGTCCTGCAAAATGCTTCCCAAGATACCTGAAGCACAACTCAACTACCCTACCATAACGGTGCCACTCAAGACAAGGCCGTTCACAGTGCACAGAACTGTGACAAACGTGGGCCCATCAAATTCCATATACACACTGAAGATGGAGATTCCCAAATCTCTTACAGTGCGAGTCTACCCAGAGACACTGGTGTTCTCCAAGGCTGGACAAAAGATTAGATATAGTCTGACGGTGAGCAGCTTTGACAGTGAGAGCTCAAACTTCATGGAGGGAAGTTTGAGCTGGGTCTCAGTGACCCATATTGTGCGCAGTCCGATCGTTGTCGCACTTTTGTAAGCGGGAAGAGTATGTGTGGCATGTGCGATGTTCTAGAGAAATTACTGTCTTTTAACTAGTAGGATTTCCATGTGTGGAAACTAATTGAAGTTTGGATGTGGAGCATCCATTGCTCTGTCGCAAAACTGACCACACATACACTGCCAGTTTGTGATGTGGTATCCATTCTCTATAACTCTGTTACTTTGAAAAAGAAAATGATTTGGTATCATATCATTTGGTTCATCAGGTTTGCTTACATCTACATGGAAACACACAACACTATGTTGTTTGGATACTGAAATGTGTGTTTTGAAACCAATTTTTTTATGCTTCAGATTATTTGTGCATTCAACTATGTGGACATGTTCTTAGCTGCAAATATTCTGATGAGGGATGTGCCTAACAAAAATGGTTGTGTTTAACTGAATTAGATGCAGATAAAATCCAAAAGGTTTTGACATTTGTGTTTATTTTACGCCCATATGCTCCAAACTTACCTTAATCATGCCTCAATATCGTATAACATACAGTGAGTTATATTATACCTTTATTGTGCTGCAGAATTAATGCCATGGTTTTGTTAGAATTTGTGTCCTTGTATTTTGCTAGGAAGATGCTATTTATCTTGGTAAATTTGGAGTGATTGTGTAACTTTGTTTAGATATGTCAGATATACAGTTAAGAAACTGCATTATTATTTATTTTCTGTGAACATGAAGACTTGCGTTACCAGTTTTATTTCGATGATATGTAACTTTTATAAGTTATGTTTTGTTGTGCAGGCGGACACATTCAGATTTTAGAAATATTATTCAAGTGCTTGTTCTTGCTAGTGACTGTGAGGAATATGGAGTGGCATGCACGGCGACAAATGGTATTTCAAGCAGTTTTTTCATGTTATGGTCTCCACCCGAGTAACAAAATTTGGAAAACCCTAGTCATAATCCCAAATAGATATTGCATTCTTGATTGGCAACAGAACAGCATCCCCAAACCATTCTGAAATACTTGTCTTTTTTCACCTTTTTCCTTTAGTTTATTTGGTGTGATGCTGCTAAGGTGTTCCGCAACTAACTGTAATTGTTAAAGACACAGTTCTATTCTTCCTTGAGTTATTCCATACCTTTAATAATCTCAGGTTTGCCATTTGGACCTTTCTATGGAACCCCTTCTCTAACAGATGCATGCACCATTATTTCATCGATAATCATTTTCATTTCGCAACAACGTTTACACCAAATGGTGCTGCAGATGGATAAAGTAATATCACATGCTCAAGCTACCCTAGGAACACTTATGTCACAACAATCAATAATTGGTGGCATTACTATGAAGATACGCGACATTGGCAGGTATTCACCATATATCTTTTTTAGTTGCCACCAAAAAATATATTTCAAGTCTAATGCACATCTGACCAAATTGTGTTTCCTTGCTTCTACAGATTAATCATATGGTTTTTTTTTTGCGGGAAGATTAATCATATGGTTGTGACATTTACAAAACAAAAATGCCAACACGATGATCATTGGTCAGTAATTGTTGATACCAATTGGTCCCAACTCAAAAGTGCCTATCAGATGACCATTCCTCAGCCACCAGACAAGTTCTGTTTGCTCCTGGTTTTACATGTAAGAGTTCAAGAATTTTGCATCTCCTCATCCAATTCCCTGCTCATCCCTAAAACCATGTTAGTTATCAATATGCACTGGCGATCCAAAAAGATAAAATTATTAGCATGTTTAATGTTTTTATTTTTGAGAAAACAGTACAAACTCTCACCACTATGAACGCACACGCACACCCTACCCCTACTGGTAAGAAAGTAGTAGTCTTATGAGATGAATCATAATGTTTATTCCGACACATCAATAACTTGAATAATCTCTATATCATTTGCCTATTTCTGGACAATGCATTGCACGAGCCAATATAGTCATTGTGCAAGAGAAGGTTTTGAAGTAATTCAGGTCGCATCCGTCCCTGATTGTTGGAACTATTTGAAAATTTTAGAATAAATCAAGAATCCTAGGTAAGCAAATATGGAAACCATTAACAAGCTATCTTTTTTGAAAATCCTTTAAGTCAGCCGGCTGATTAAGGGCACGCATCAGCCGCCTTAATGTCCAACCAGGCAACCACGTGTCCATGAGGGACCACGCTTGCATTTCCTTGAGAGTACGCTGTAATTATTTCCCTGGGATGGAGGTATTATGGCTGGTCAAAAGATCACTGCATGGTCTTGTGATGGAATACTTATTAATTGTGTATGTAATTTGGAAGCCAATAAATGCAATAGTCTTGTTAAGGATATTAATTAATTTCATCCGCAAAAATATATATTAATTAATATCTTATGTAATTTTTGGGAGACAGCAGTAAATGCCATAATCTTGTTACGGAATGCAAAATAATTTTTGTATGTAATTTTTGGGAGACAACAGTAAATGCCATAATCTTGTTATGGAATGCAATATAATTTTTGTACTACTCCCTCCGTCTAGGTGAGTAAGTCATTTTAGGTTGTGCATCGTGACCAAGGAGGAGGGGAAAACAAGAAAACTTAATGTTCATTTACTAATTAATAGCATTGCATGCAATGAACTAACCACTGCATGTCGTGTTTGGTAGTCTTAAGTCATTAAAAGCATGCACACCTTACTTCTCTTATTGGTTGATATGTCAAGAAACAAGAAACGAGGTACAATTTAATGCACCGCGTCTAAGTGTTTTGGGATTATTTGATTTTCGTAAGATGACTTACACACCTAAACGGAGGAAGTACTATGTAATTTTTGGAAGACAACAGTAAACACCATAATTTTTGGGAGACAGCAGTAAATAACTTTGTATGTATTTTTTGGGAACCAATAAATGCCATAATGTTGTCATGGAAAACTAATAAATTTCGCATGGTAATGTTTAGGAGCCAATAACTGACATAATCCTGTCACGGGATACTAGTAAATAATTTTGTATGGTATATTTTGGAGCTAATAAATCGACATCCAGAGGATATTCCATGATGTGCCTATTACAGGAGGATCTTAATTAATTACCCGAACCATACAAAGGAAACACTGATGCAGGAAGTAATAATAATAACTAGTAAATATGCACGTGCAATGCACGTCTATTTGGACTAATAAGTGTGCACGTGCAACACGCGTCTATTGAGATTAACACATTATACTATATTTAATACAAGACAATTTATTCATAAATTTGAAATTTCCCTATAAAGTACACAATCTCTTATTCCCAACTCATACAAATAATTTGAAATATCGTTTCTCCTTAATCAACATGTCTCCTGTATTAAAAGACCACCCACTTTTCCCAATGTATAAAACTCAAAATTATTTAGAAGATTCATCATGATTCTCCATATGCACATATTTATGCAAATATAATCACACATGAAAATGCCACTTAGGCCTTGTACAATGGAAGGTGCTTAGGAGAGGTGCTTAAAGAAATAAATCAGACTTTCCTTAAGCACCGGTGCTTATTTGTACAGGATAGACGCTTAACTAAGCGTCTCTCCTGTAGAAATAGGCACCGGTGCTTAAGAAAAACTCGGTTTATTTTTTTAAGCACCCCTCTAAACACCTCCCATTGTACAAGGCCTTAGGACAAGCTAAGGAACCGTTTCGGTGCCAACAAACTCCAGTCAAGAATTATTATTACAATTGAGTGTCAACCACACAATAGCGGGAAGAGACCTCTATGGTTTGTTGAAAAGAGGAAGCCATTGTCACATAGAGAAGTGTAGAGATGTCTTGACTACATAGAATCAGCTGTGAAACAAGACAAAAAAAATGCTAGTTGGACCATCCGATTCTACTATTACACCACAAGTGTTGTAATGTCTGGAAGCAAGAAAAATGACTTACTTTATTATGAAAATAGAACATGTAAGCCAAATAAAAATTACATTGATAAATTGCGTAATTATACTTGTTAATCACAGGACAAAAGCATTAATATGACAACTTGGAACAGTTACTTGAGTACTACACATTTCTTTAAGGGCTCAACATTCTAAAATTTTGACAATATAACAAATATCCTCTCAGTTTGTAGTAATAATGATACGTAGGCTACCACTTGTAAGAATAACAGTGGCAAAAAGGGGCCAACAAATGCCGGTTTAGAAAGAAAAAACTGCAGATATGCTTCCAATTTTAGCAACTCTAGTTGATAAAACATACCTTACCTCCCAAGTCAGGAAAATAGTCAAATGAAAAAATGTACTTCTTATAAGTAGTAGAGATGAAGTCATAAGAATCATGATTCAAGATATTCGAAGAAACATGGTTGGTCTCTCTGTATGATGCGAAGTCGTTGCAGTCAGTAGAAGAGTAACCTGCCCTCCAGGCAGAAGACGAAGGCGGCGACGGCACGTGTGCGTGTTCGAAGGAAGCCGCAGCTCCTCTTCGCATGTCTCCCATTGTGGCTCGCGTGGGTGGTGGGTTGGTGACGACAGGTGACTCGCGATCGCGATTCCCTGATAGGAGACGATAGGATGCGCTCGCGATTAGTTTCCTAATAATTAGATGTGTTCGTGATTAGTTATCTAATAGGATGCGTTCGTGATTATTTTCCTAATAATTAGATGTGTTCGTGATTAATTTCCTAATAGAATGCGCTCGTGATTATTTTCCTAATAATAGGATGCACCCGTGATTAGTTTCCTAATAATAGGATGCGTTTGTGATTAGTTTCCTAATAATTAGATGTGTCTGTGATTAGTTTTTTAATAGGATGTGTCCGTGATTATAGTTTCCTAATTGACCAGGCGTGGACTTCATATTTTCCTCCACGATGGAGTACGATCAGTCAATGTAAATTGCTAAGTGCACACAGAGAACAGATTAGGTTAAGGCTAGCCGTTAGATTGACTTTAGTGGGACTAATCATGCGGTGGTAATGTATCCGTGTACGTTTTGTGGGGTGTATTTAAAGAAGATCATGTTTGCTCTTTTATAAGTAGTATAGATAAAACGGAAAAATATGGTACTCCAAGACGCCTCTATATCTATATAAACAGCAGCAGAAGGATCCTACTAAACACCACAAGCACGACCAAAAATACAATAGTAGAAGGAATCAAGGAAATAGTAAAAAACTTCGTTATGGCTCTAATCAACTTAAGGTTTGTGTGCTTGATGGCTCTTTTGCTGATTTCGACCACTTGCTTGACGAGTCAAGTATCAGGGAGAAACAACATAGGTACATTTCTTTCCAGGAGAGCTTATCAACTTTATTATAGAGAAATTTGTGGTTTCCGGAGCCAGATTAAATCCTCTTGCTTGATTCTCCTGTTTCCAATGATATTCGTCGGAAATAATATTGCTACCAGTTTTATATTTAAAGGTCAATTTGAGGGTCACTTATGAATTACAGACATGTCTGAATCTATTGCATGGCCGGCTGCACCCACGGATACAGAGAAATCTGAATCTATTGCATGTTTTTGTTCGATGGTCCATGACTCAAGTATACAATCTAAATTTTAACATTGGCATGGTTGTTTTGCCTGTGTTTTTATGATTAGCACCCCTTCAATGCCGCGGAACATATCTTAATACTACATGTTTTTGATACTAGTCTTGAACTGCCAGTACTAGCCATGGTGGTTGTTGACTCCATCCTGTTATATTGATTCCATCATAACTTCAACGATGACAATGGGATATAACATACCACTAGTTGTTGCGCCTGTTTTTGTATTCGTACGCCTGTTCTATCCTGATATTTGCATAGTACAAGTACGTCTTTTCCAGATTATCTGAGTTTAATTACGAACTGCTGTCGGTTCTGATTCACATTTTTTCCTTTTTACCTTTATAGGTCTGCAAAGTGAAAGTGGCATATGCGGCAAACAGGAACCCTACCAGTACGATTGTACGCAACAAGGCTGTGTTACTGCCTGCAAAAAAGCGGGCTGCGCTGGTGGGATTTGCCATAAAGATGGTAGTTGCAACTGCATTAGATGAGGCTGCCAAGTCCTCTCTAATTTGTACTCAGAATAAGCTTAGGAAAATAAGAGCATTATGAGTTGTCTTCAGTTCCTGGAATAAGTAAAATATATGCTGATTCTTTATTTTCACGTGCTCTTACTTGAACTCCTGTCATGCATGACGTTTATTAATGGAAATGGTCTTCTGCCCTCTCGTTTAAAAAGTCTACCACTTGAGTTCAGTACTTGATTGCAACCAAAACGGCTTTCTCCCTTTGGTTCCGTTATTAATCATGAAACAAAAACTAACACGTGTCAATGCTCAATAATAATTTGCCTGCAACTTTGGAACTAAAAAAGGGAGAATCAGTGCCAAATCATATAAACTATTGCAGAAACTTGATTTAAGCACTAAAATAATTGCTCTATCAGATACAAATAGTTGGGACAACTAGCTATCATGCCAAATCATAAAAATATCAGTGCACAACAATTTGCCACCGAAAATTCTGGAGTAGTTGCCATGTTTTTTTGCTATAACTTTTTCATATACCATGGCATTTTGTTTAGCAAAAGTTGTCATGCTAGTTTTTGTTCTACTACATATGTGTGTCTAATTTTGCCATGTATGAGAGATATGTAAATTAGCCTTGAGAAACGTCTGTATAATTATGTACCGCCCTTGACGCTTTCAGTTTTTGCTCTGTTCATTTTCTGCAAATTTGGCATGCCATGATGCAGCAGTTGCGCAATATATTTTTGTGATTGCAGTCTCACTATTTGTAGAGGAGTAGCATTTTCAGTTTTAGAGTAGATTGAGCAGATATCCATGAAGGATTACATCCATATGCATTGGCTAGGCAAGCACGCAAAACACCATGGTAGTTGTACCATGGCAACTTTCTTAATAAGATGGCTATTTTTTCTATGGATGCGGTTGGCAATTTAAAGCGGTGAGTTGGGGTAGTTTTAGTGTGGGAAACACGACAAAATTTTCAGTAACATGATCATGACAAACATAGTCATGGTATTAATACTTAGTATAGGGCATTGTGTATCTTTGTTGAACTTTAGAAAAGCAGTAAACCTATGACTGTTCACTGCAGGGTGTATATCGGCTTCTGCCATGTTTCTTTTTCATACTTATTGCCATGATTGTTCATACTATTGCCATGGGTTGTTCATGGCCACAAAATGAGTAAACTTGCCATACTGTTTAAACAGTGCATTATTTTCTTTCTGCTAAGGTGCCACATTTTTTGGTCACCATGGCAAAACTACCTTTTAGTTGCCATGGCAAATTCACCTATATTGACACGACAAATTTACCTATAATGCCTTCAAATTTACCTATATTGACACGGCAAATTTACCTATAATGCCCTGGCAAATTCTTCACTTTCTTTTTGCCATGAAATGTTTACTTCTAAATTTGCCATACCAATTTTCTTACTTTTTTTTGGCATGCCAAAATTACCTATATTGGGATGGCAAGTTTTAACCTTTTTACATACATGTCAATATAACAGCAAATACAGGCCATGGCAATTTATTTTAAAAACCCAACTCGGAGTCCATGGCAAATTAACCTTGCATCCACCCGATGGCATTTTCTTATGTTTTCACATGGCGATTTTATTTTCAAAAACCCATGACAAATTCACTTTAAATCCCATGGCAAATTAACCTTTGCAAGCATGGTCAAATTAACTTTAAATCCCATGGAAATTTAACTCCACAACGAATGGCAAATTTGCTTCATATTATTTTAAGCATGGCAAACCTACCTACTGTACCGTGACAAATCTTATTTGCCATGGCATTTTTTGTCCATAATTTTGTGTTATTTTTTACATACACATAAAATCTCGCATACAACACATGGAAATTTAAATTAAAATAGCATGCCAATTTTTAATATATATCTGACATGGCAATTGTTTGTTCGTAGTTTTGTCTCTATTTGCTCATTCTATTTTTTCCCATGTTAATTTTTGACATTGCAATCCTGGGACATTGCCATGTGAGCATTATTTAGAGATGTTACTAGATTATTCCTGCCATACTTTTGTTAGAAATCAAAGTGTTTGTAAAACTTTGCGATTGTAAAAAAAACACTATGGCAAATCCTAAATAGTTCCGTAAACTCGAATGTCAATTTTGGAATTATTCTTTTTGCATTATCAAAAAAAATCGGTCAGTTCATTTAGGTGGCGAGTTTTACAATTTTATTTTTTTGCAAATTCAACTTCGGAGCCATGGCAAATTGCATTTCTGATGGACAATGAAATTTTACATCCATGGCATTTTCTTTGAACCATGAAAAAAATTCAGAAATATGTCAAATAGTTTCTTTTTACATGGAAAATGTTTTTTTAAAGTCATGGCAAATATATTTAATCACCTAGTCATGTCAATTTTTGTTTTCCATATATATAAATTATTTTTTGAATCATTTTTAACCATGGATTCGTTTTATTGTAAAAGGGATGACAAGTTTTGTATGTTTTTTTTACATCAGAGTACTCTTTATTACAAGGTGATCACCATAGTATCTCTTACAAGAGTATCAACAATCTCTACAAGTGGATCTTCACACTCACCTTACTTCTAGCTAGTGTGGCTAAATCATGGGCAGCATAATTAGTCTCTCTAGGAGCATGCTCAAAAATAATATGCGAACAATCACACGCAATGTGATAAATATCGTCAAATACTGCCACCGATAGACCGAAAGAGCGACCTCCATTCTTCATTATCTCTATCACCTCGATGTTGTCGGAAACTCGGAGTTCACCTCTATGCAATACACCCAACTGTAGTTGCAGAATTGAGACCAAACCGTAAGGCCAGTGCGTCGGTCATATGTGTATCTTGGTGAGTCCAATTTATGTGATAATTTCAATATGCATGTTGTGCCTACATAGTAGGCTTTGTGGAATTTTACCGCGTTCACGCACCTATTTTTGTTGATAATCCCTTAGGTGTTGCCTTTTGGACCATTTAGCATAATATGGAACAAGCCCCCGAAAATGGTAGTGAATCATGTATTTAAAGTGATAATTGCCTACCATAAAAGAATCATGCAAGAAGGCCAAAGAAGACATCATCGTTGCGCTTCCAGGGTAAAAGACATCGTTTCATATGACCGTGCCCTCTCGTATGGGCGGTTGTATGGAGTGTCATCGCCGCCCCCGAATCAACTATTTCCACCTCATAAAATTGGATCGTGGATTTGACGCCCAGAGACACCAGAAACTCGTCTAGAAGGCAAAGCCCTAGCCTCCGGGGTTCATCCGGAGGAGGGATTGGCAGGGAGAAGAGGGGGATCTTCCTCACCACGCACAAGGGGGCTTCAACATGATCACCATCATCAACATGATCACCACTGTCATCATCATCCACATCCTTATCATTGTAACATCAAGAACCCTAGTGGGTCACCTTGTATATTATTCAAATCATTTGTCCATGTATGCCATTACCCTTGTCATGATGTATGTTGTCTCCATGTGTGAGTTACCCCTAGTTCTCGGGGATATGGATGAACCTTGGTATCTGTATGATCTGAAACATCATTTTGGATATGAGATTCCCTGTTTAATGCTTAGTTTATTAACTTTGTGAATGTTGTGAACGGGCCCCACTCAACATTTGTGCCTTATGGCCACGAAGTATATCACTGTCGTTGTAAAGGGCTATGATGTGGAGGTAATTTGAGGTGTAAGTAAAAGCCTTTTGCTCCTAACCTTTGCAATTGATAGGGGAATTACGAGGAACCCTTAGAGAGCCGGCATCCATGGTGTAAACCCTTAATTATCATGAGTTGTAACCCTATGGGGGAGACTATGATGGTGGCGTGCGTGGCATGAAGTCTACTTCGAGTAGAACATGTACTGTAACCGGCTCCAGCTAGCATAATTGTCAACAGTGGCTCAAGTATCCATCTCATACTACGCTCATGCATAGGTGCGCTAGAAACATACTAATGGGGATTCCAGACTCCCTGAGAACGCCTTACTCCTCTGTTTCATCACTCACTGGTCTCTATTTACTTTTATCTTATTTGCTTTAAAAGTTAATTTACTACTCAATCACAATTTATTACCGCCCTCACTTTGCTTTAAGTCTATAATTATCTACAGGCATAAAAAATACATAATTCACCACAAGAGGCATAAGTGGGAGCTCCTTGTGGGATGAAGAAATTATGCCCTAGAGGCAATAATAAAGTTATTATTTATTTCCTCATATCATGATAAATGTTTAATATTCATGCTAGAATTGTATTACCCGGAAACATGATACATGTGTGAATACATAGACAAACATAATGTCACTAGTATGCCTCTACTTGACTAGCTCATTAATCAAAGATGGTTATGTTTCCTAACCATAGACATGTGTTGTCATTTGATTAAAGGGATCACATCATTAGGAGAATGATGTGATTGACTTGACCCATTCTGTTAGCCTAGCACTTGATCGTTTAGTATGTTGCTATTGCTTTCTTCATGACTTATACAAAGTTCCTACAACTATGAGATTATGCAACTCCCGTTTACCGGAGGAGCACTTTGTGTGCTACCAAACGTCCTAACGTAACTGGGTGATTATAAAGGAGCTCTACAGGTGTCTCCAAAGGTACATGTTAAGTTGGCGTATTTCGAGATTAGGTTTTGTCACTCAGATTGTCAGAGAGGTATCTCTGGGCCCTCTCGGTAATGCACATTACTATAAGCCTTGCAAGCAATGTGGCCAATTAGTTGGTTATGGAATGATGCATTACGTAACGAGTAAAGAGACTTGCCGGTTACGAGATTGAACTAGGTATTGAGATACCGACGATCGAATCTCGGGCAAGTAACATACCGATGACAAAGGGAACAACGTATGTTGTTATGCGGTTTGACCGATAAAGATCTTCGTAGAATATGTAGGAGCCAATATGAGCATCCAGGTTCCGCTATTGCTTATTGACCGGAAACAGTTCTAGGTCATGTCTACATAGTTCTCGAACCCGTAGGGTCCGCACGCTTTACGTTACAATGACAGTTTTATTATGAGTTTATAAGTTCTGATGTATCGAAGGTTGTTCAGAGTCCCGGATGTGAGCACGGACATGACGAGGAGTCTCGAATTGGTCGAGACATAAAGATTGATATATTGGAAGCCTATATTTGGATATCAGAAACGTTCCGGGTGAAATCGGGATTTTACCGGAGTACCGGGGGTTACCAAAACCCCCCCAGGGGGTTAATGGGCCTACATGGGCCATGAGGGAGAAGAGGAGGGCCGGCCAGGGCAGGCCACGCGCCCCCTCCCCCCTAGTCCGAATAGGACAAGGAAGGGGGGGGGGCGGCATCCCCCTTTCCTCTTTCCCCTCCCCCCTTTCCTTCTCCAACAAGGCAAGAGGAGGGAGTCCTACTCCCGGTGGGAGTAGGACTCCTCCAGGCGCACCCCTAGGGGGCCGGCCGCACCTTCCCCTTCCCCCCTTTATATACGGGGGCAGGAGGGCACCTCTAGACACAAGTTGATCTTCGTGATCGTTCCTTAGCCGTGTGCGATGCCCCCCTCCACCATATTCCACCTCGGTCATATCGTAGCGGTGCTTAGGCGAAGCCCTGCGTCGGTAGAACATCATCATCGTCACCACGCCGTCGTGCTGACGGAACTCATCCCCGACACCCTGCTGGATCGGAGGCTGGGGATCGTCATCGAGCTGAACGTGTGCTGAACTCAGAGGTGCCGTACGTTCGGTACTTGGATCGGTCGGATCGTGAAGACGTACGACTACATCAACCACGTTGTCATAACGCTTCCGCTTTCGGTCTACGAGGGTATGTGGACAACACTCTCCCCTCTCGTTGCTATGTATCACCATGATCTTGCGTGTGCATAGGATTTTTTTTGAAATTACTACATTCCCCAACAGTGACATCCGAGCCTAGGTTTTATGCGTTGATGTTATATGCACGAGTAGAACACAAGTGAGTTGTGGGCGATACAAGTCATACTGCTTACCAGCATGTCATACTTTGGTTCAGCGGTATTGTTGGATGAAGCGGCCCGGACCGACATTACGCGTACGCTTACGCGAGACTGGTTTTACCGTCGTGCTTTGCACACAGGTGAGTAGCGGGTGTCTGTTTCTCCAACTTTAGTTGAACCGAGTGTGGCTACGCCCGGTCCTTGCGAAGGTTAAAACATCACTAACTTGAAGAACTATCGTTGTGGTTTTGATGCGTAGGTAAGAACGGTTCTTGCTCAACCCGTAGCAGTCACGTAAAATTTGCAACAACAAAGTAGAGGACGTCTAACTTGTTTTTGCAGGGCATGTTGTGATGTAATATGGTCAAGACGTGATGCTATATTTTATTGTATGAGATGATCATGTTTTGTAACCAAAGTTATCGGCAACTGGCAGGAGCCATATGGTTGTCGCTTTATTGTATGAAATGCAAACGCCCTGTAATTGCTTTACTTTATCACTAAGCGATAGCGATAGTCGTAGAAGCAATAGATGGCATAACGACAACGATGCTACGATGGAGATCAAGGTGTCGCGCCGGTGACGATGGTGATCACGACGGTGCTTCGGAGATGGAGATCACAAGCACAAGATGATGATGGCCATATCATATCACTTATATTGATTGCATGTGATGTTTATCCTTTATGCATCTTATCTTGCTTTGATTGACGGTAGCATTTTAAGATGATCTCTCACTAAATTATCAAGAAGTGTTCTCCCTGAGTATGCACCGTTGCGAAAGTTCTTCGTGCTGAGACACCATGTGATGATCGGGTGTGATAGGCTCTACGTTCAAATACAACGAGTGCAAAACAGTTGCACACGCGAAATACTCAGGTTAAACTTGATGAGCCTAGCATATACATATATGGCCTCGGAACACGGAGACCGAAAGGTCGAACGTGAATCATATAGTAGATATGATCAACATAGAGATGTTCACCATTGAAACTACTCCATCTCACGTGATGATCGGACATGGTTTAGTTGATTTGGATCACGTGATCACTTAGATGACTAGAGAGATGTCTGTCTAAGTGGGAGTTCTTAAGTAATATGATTAATTGAACCTAAATTTATCATGAACTTAGTACCTGATAGTATTTTTCTTGTCTATGTTTGTTGTAGATAGATGGCTCATGCTGTTATTGCGTTGAATTTTAATGCGTTCCTTGAGAAAGCTAAGTTGAAAGATGATGGTAGCAATTACACGGACTGGGTCCGTAACCTGAGGATTATCCTCATTGCTGCACAGAAGAATTATGTCCTGGAAGCACCGCCGGGTGCCAGGCCTACTGCTGATGCAACTGACGACGTTAAGAACGTCTGGCAGAGCAAAGCTGATGACTACTCGATAGTTCAGTGTGCCATGCTTTACGGCTTGGAATCGGGTCTTCAACAATGTTTTGAACGTCATGGAGCATATGAGATGTTCCAGGAGTTGAAGTTAATATTTCAAGCAAATGCCCGGATTGAGAGATATGAAGTCTCCAATAAGTTCTATAGCTGTAAGATGGAGGAGAATAGTTCTGTCAGTGAACACATACTCAAAATGTCTGGGTATAATAATCACTTGATTCAACTGGGAGTTAATCTTCCTGATGATAGTGTCATTGACAGAATTCTTCAATCACTGCCACCAAGCTACAAGAGTTTCGTGATGAACTATAATATGCAAGGGATGGACAAGACTATTCCCGAGCTCTTCGCAATGCTAAAAGCAGTGGAGGTAGAAATCAAGAAGGAGCATCAAGTGTTGATGGTCAACAAGACCACCAGTTTCAAGAAAAAGGGCAAAGGGAAGAAGAAGGGGAACTTCAAGAAGAACAACAAACAAGTTGCTGCTCAAGAGAAGAAACCCAAGTCTGGACCTAAGCCTGAGACTGAGTGCTTCTACTGGAAGCAGACTGGACACTAGAAGCGGAACTGCCCCAAGTATTTGGCGGATAAGAAGGATGGCAAAGTGAACAAAGGTATATGTGATATACATGTTATTGATGTGTACCTTACTAATGCTCGCAGTAGTACCTGGGTATTTGATACTGGTTCTGTTGCTAATATTTGCAACTCGAAACAGGGACTACGGATTAAGCGAAGATTGGCTAAGGACGAGGTGACGATGTGTGTGGGAAATGGTTCCAAAGTCGATGTGATCGCGGTCGGCACGCTACCTCTACATCTACCATCGGGATTAGTTTTAGACCTAAATAATTGTTATTTGGTGCCAACGTTAAGCATGAACATTATATCTGGATCTTGTTTGATGGGAGACGATTATTCATTTAAATCAGAGAATAATGGTTGTTCTAGTTTTATGAGTAATATCTTTTATGGTCATGCACCCTTGAAGAGTGGTCTATTTTTGTTGAAATCTCGATAGTAGTGATACACATATTCATAATGTTGAAGCCAAAAGATGCAGAGTTGATAATGATAGTGCAACTTATTTGTGGCACTGTCGTTTAGGTCATATCGGTGTAAAGCGCATGAAGAAACTCCATACTGATGGACTTTTGGAATCACTTGATTATGAATCACTTGGTACTTGCGGACCGTGCCTCATGGGCAAGATGACTAAAACGCCCTTCTCCGGAACTATGGAGCAAGCAACTGATTTAGTGGAAATCATACATACTGATGTATGTGGTCCAATGAATATTGAGGCTCACGGCAGGTATCGTTATTTTCTCACCTTCATTGATGATTTGAGCAGATATGGGTATATCTACTTAATGAAACACAAGTCTGAAACATTTGAAAAGTTCAAAGAATTTCAGAGTGAAGTGGAAAATCATCGTAACAAGAAAATAAAATTTCTACGATCTGATCGTGGAGGAGAATATTTGAGTTACGAGTTTGGTTTACATTTGAAGCAATGCGGAATAGTTTCGCAACTCACGCCACCCGAAACACCACAACGAAATGGTGTATCCGAATGTCGTAATCGTACTTTACTAGATATGGTGCGATCTATGATGTCTCTTACTGATTTACCGCTATCGTTTTGGGGTTATTCTTTAGAGACGGCCGCATTCACGTTAAATAGGGCACCATCAAAATCCATTGAGACGATGCCTAATGAACTGTGGTTTGGCAAGAAACCAAAGTTGTCGTTTCTTAAAGTTTGGGGCTGCGATGCTTATGTGAAGAAACTTCAACCAGATAAGCTCGAACCCAAATCGGAGAAATGTGTCTTCATAGGATACCCAAAAGAGACTATTGGGTACACCTTCTATCACAGATCTGAGGGCGAGATATTCATTGCTAAATTCGGATCCTTTCTACAGAAGGAGTTTCTCTCGAAAAAAGTGAGTGGGAGGAAACTAGAACTTGATGAGGTAACTGTACCTGCTCCCTTATTGAAAAGTAGTCCATCACAAGAACCGGTTCCTGTGACAACTACACCAATTAGTGAGGAAGCTAATGATATTGATCATGAAACTTCAGATCAAGTTTCTACTGAACCTCGTAGGTCTACCAGAGTAAGATCCGCACCAGAGTGGTACGGTAATCCTATTCTGGAAGTCATGTTACTTGACCATGGAGAACCTACGAACTATGAGGAAGCGATGATGAGCCCAGATTCCGCAAAATGGCTAGAAGCCATGAAATCTGAGATGGGATCCCTGTATGAGAACAAAGTATGGACTTTGGTTGACTTGCCCGATGATCGGCAAGCCATTGAGAATAAATGGATTTTTAAGAAGAAGACTGACGCTGATGGTAATGTAACTGTCTACAAAGCTCGACTTGTTGCGAAAGGTTTTCGACAAGTTCAAGGGGTTGACTACGATGAGACTTTCTCACCCGTAGCGATGCTTAAGTCTGTCCGAATCATGTTAGCAATTGCTGCATTTTATGATTATGAAATTTGGCAAATGGATGTCAAAACTGCATTCCTGAATGGATTTCTGGAAGAAGAGTTGTATATGATGCAACCAGAAGGTTTTGTCGATCCAAAAGGTGCTAACAAAGTGTGCAAGCTCTAGCGATCCATTTATGGACTGGTGCAAGCAACTCGGAGTTGGAATAAACGCTTTGATAGTGTGATCAAAGCATATAGTTTTATACAGACTTCTGGAGAAGCCTGTATTTACAAGAAAGTGAGTGGGAGCTCTGTAGCATTTCTGATATTATATGTAGATGACATATTATTAATTGGAAATGATATAGAATTTCTGGATAGCATAAAGGGATACTTGAATAAAAGTTTTTCAATGAAAGACCTCGGTGAAGCTGCTTACATATTGGGCATCAAGATCTATAGAGATAGATCAAGACGCTTAATTGGACTTTCACAAAGCACATACCTTGATAAAGTTTTCAAAAAGCTCAAAATGGATCAGGCAAAGAAAGGGTTCTTGCCTGTATTACAAGGTGTGAAGTTGAGTTAGACTCAATGCCCGACCACAGCAGAAGATAGAGAGAAAATGAAAGATGTTCCCTATGCTTCAGCCATAGGGTCTGTCATGTATGCAATGTTGTGTACCAGACCTGACGTATGCTTAGCAATAAGCTTGGCAGGTAGGTACCAAAGTAATCCAGGAGTGGATCACTGGACGGCGGTCAAGAACATCCTGAAATACCTGAAAAGGACTATGGATATGTTTCTCGTTTATGGAGGTGACAAAGAGCTAGTCGTAAATGGTTACGTCGATGCATGCTTTGACACTGATCCGGACGATTCTAAATCACAAACCGGATACGTGTTTTTATTAAACGGTGGAGCTGTAAGTTGGTGCAGTTCTAAACAAAGCGTGGTGGTGGGATCTACATGTGAAGCGGAGTACATAGCTGCTTCGGAAGCAGCAAATGAAGGAGTCTGGATGAAGGAGTTCATTTCCGATCTAGGTGTCATACCTAGTGCATCGGGACCAATGAAGATCTTCTGTGACAATACTGGTGCAATTGCCTTGGCAAAGGAATCCAGATTTCACAAGAGGACAAAGCACATCAAGAGACGCTTCAATTCCATCCGGGACCAAGTCCAGGTGGGAGACATAGAGATTTGCAAGATACATATGGATCTAAATGTTGCAGACCCCTTGACTAAGCCTCTTCCACGAGCAAAACATGATCAGCACCAAGACTCCATGGGTGTTAGAATCATTACTGTGTAATCTAGATTATTGACTCTAGTGCAAGTGGGAGACTGAAGGAAATATGCCCTAGAGGCAATAATAAAGTTATTATTTATTTCCTCATATCATGATAAATGTTTATTATTCATGCTAGAATTGTATTACCCAGAAACATGTGTGAATACATAGACAAACATAATGTCACTAGTATGCCTCTACTTGACTAGCTCATTAATCAAAGATGGTTATGTTTCCTAACCATAGACATGTGTTGTCATTTGATTAACGGGATCACATCATTAGGAGAATGATGTGATTGACTTGACCCATTCCGTTAGCCTAGCACTTGATCGTTTAGTATGTTGCTATTGCTTTCTTCATGACTTATACAAAGTTCCTACAACTATGAGATTATGCAACTCCTGTTTACCAGAGGAGCACTTTGTGTGCTACCAAACGTCCTAACGTAACTGGGTGATTATAAAGGAGCTCTACAGGTGTATCCAAAGGTACATGTTAAGTTGGCGTATTTCGAGATTAGGTTTTGTCACTCCGATTGTCGGAGAGGTATCTCTGGGCCCTCTCGGTAATGCACATTACTATAAGCCTTGCAAGCAATGTGGCCAATGAGTTGGTTACGGAATGATGCATTACGTAACTAGTAAAGAGACTTGGCGGTAACGAGATTGAACTAGGTATTGAGATACCGACGATCGAATCTCGGGCAAGTAACATACCGATGACAAAGGGAACAACGTATGTTGTTATGCGGTTTGACCGATAAAGATCTTCGTAGAATATGTAGGAGCCAATATGAGCATCCAGGTTCCGCTATTGCTTATTGACCGGAAACAGTTCTAGGTCATGTCTACATAGTTCTCGAACCCGTAGGGTCCGCACGCTTAACGTTACGATGACAGTTTTATTATGAGTTTATAAGTTTTGATGTACCGAAGGTTGTTCGGAGTCCTGGATATGATCACGGACATGACGAGGAGTCTTGAATTGGCCGAGACATAAAGATTGATATATTGGAAGCCTATATTTGGATATCAGAAACGTTCCGGGTGAAATCGGGATTTTACCGGTGTACCGGGGGTTACCGGAACCCCCCCAGGGGGTTAATGGGCCTACATGGGCCATGAGGGAGGGCCGGCCAGGGCAGGCCACGCGCCCCCTCCCCCTAGTCCGAATAGGACAAGGAAGGAGGGGGGGGGGCGTCCCCCTTTCCTCTTTCCCCTCCCCCCTTTCCTTCTCCAATAAGGCAAGAGGAGGGAGCCCTACTCCCGGTGGGAGTAAGACTCCTCCAGGCGCACCCCTAGGGGGCCGGCCGCACCTCCCCCCTCCCTCCTTTATATTCGGGGGCAGGAGGGCACCTCTAGACACACAAGTTGATCTTCGTGATCGTTCCTTAGCCGTGTGCGGTGGCCCCCTCCACCATATTCCACCTCGGTCATATCGTAGCGGTGCTTAGGCGAAGCCCTGCATCGGTAGAACATCATCATCGTCACCATGCCGTCGTGCTGACAGAACTCATCCCCGACACCCTGCTGGATCAGAGTCCAGGGATCGTCATCGAGCTGAACATGTGCTGAACTCGGAGGTGCCATACTTTCGGTACTTGGATCGTTCGAATTGTGAAGACGTACGACTACATCAACCGCGTTGTCATAACGCTTCCGCTTTCGGTCTAGAGGGTACGTGGACAACACTCTCCCCTCTCGTTGCTATGCATCACCATGATCTTGCGTGTGCGTAAGATTTTTTTTTGAAATTACTACGTTCCCCAACATGCGATCGATACTCTTACTTAAGGCTACAACTAAACCTTGTGCACTTGCAGACCATCAAGATTTTTCTGGCGCTGTTACCGGGGAGCTGAGTGCTTTTGGGCTTTGCCTCAAATTTTGAATTACTTTGTGTTCTAACGGTTTTTTTAGATTGCGAGCAACCATGGTCCTTGAAGAAGAAATTTATTAGGTAGGGGTACAACTAGTAGAAGGACCGGCTCGAGGAGAGAACTTTATATCTATTGGTCCTGACCTATCTGGTAAAGTATTTGAGATAAACCCTTGATTAATCAATATATTGAAAAAGAATACATTCCGAGGTGATGGAAATGAAAGTCCTTATAAGCATATTAAATACTTTAACACTACATGTGGCACTTTTCAGTTGTAGGACTTATCTAATGAGGAGATTAAAGATAAAATATTTTTGTCGGTGTCAAAACCGGCGGATCTCGGGTAGGGGGTCCCGAACTGTGCGTCTAGGCGGATGGTAACAGGAGACAAGGGACACGATGTTTTTACCCAGGTTCGGGCCCTCTCGATGGAGGTAAAACCCTACTCCTGCTTGATTGATATTGATGATATGGGTAGTACAAGAGTAGATCTACCACGAGATGAGAGAGGCTAAACCCTAGAAGCTAGCCTATGGTATGATTGTTGTTCGTCCTACGGACTAAAACCCTCTGGTTTATATAGGCACCAAAGAGGGTTAGGGTTACACAGAGTTGGTTACAATGGTAGGAGATCTACATATCCGTATCGCCAAGCTTGCCTTCCACGCCAAGGAAAGTCCCATCCGGACACGGGACGAAGTCTTCAATCTTGTATCTTCATAGTCCAGGAGTCCGGCCAAAGGCTATAGTCCGGCCATCCGGACACCCGCTAATCCAGGACTCCCTCAGTAGCCCCGAACCAGGCTTTAATGGCGATGAGTCCGGCGCGTAGATTGTCTTCGGCATTGCAAGGCGGGTTCTTCTCCAAATCCTGTGTACCTGTTGAATAGCGTCCGGCTCCTTATAAATATTGCGCTCCTCAGCTTCCACGCCCAATAATGGCCATCTTCCACGTGTTGAACGAATGCGAAAAGCCAGGGTATTTTTACATTTATCCCCCTAGCCACGCAAATGAGCTGCCTATAAAAGAGACGAGGATCTAGATCCAAATCACACCATCCTCCCTTCGCGAGCATTCATCAGAGCACATCTGACAGAAAACCATTCCATCATGGACAGTCGACGCGGCTCCTCCTCTCGCCCTCCCAGCTCTCAGCCTGGAGATTGGGATAGATGCTCCATCCCGCACAGCGAGCTAGTGGCGCTCCAAACCTAGGGATTTCTTTCCCCAGCCTTCATGGTTCCGGTTCGAGCCGGACTTGCCACCTATAAGGGCAGAAAGCAAGCAGAGAGCGTACCCAGCCCCTCCAAAGGAGAGCGGGTATGCCTTGTCTCTTATTTGATAAGAGGTCTCGGATTTCCAATTCATCCATTTCTCCGGGGGCTCCTGGAGTTCTACGGCCTCCAGTAGCACAACCTTACGCCTGCCTCCATTTTGCATATTGCGGGCTTTGTGGCCCTTTGCGAGTTGTTTTTGGGCATCGAGGCTCATTTTGCACTGTGGAAGAAGCTGTTCTGCCTTGTGCCCCGTTCTCAAGAGGGGTCAATATATCAAGTGGGCGGAGCCGAACTATGGCGCATCGCCGGGACCGGATATCTATCCGGAACCCCGAAGAAGGCGTCCGAAGACTAGCCTTCGGCATGGTTTTATATAGAAGATGTCCCCCTGTCGGACCCTATTCGGGTCGGCCTCCCTGAGTTTAACAACGCTCCTTTGAAGAAACGCCTAAGCTGGCGTCCAAGGAGCCGTTGGAAGGAAAACGACAGGGACGTCCTTTACCTGATGAGCCGGATTAAGCTGTTAGCTCATTCCGGACTGACCATGATCGGGGTCATGGCCACATGCATCATGCGGGGGGTGCAGCCGCTCCAGTATAGAGGCCACCCCATGTGGGATTTCAATGGGGAGGATGATGCCACCCTCTGCGGCCGTAAGGGGACGAGATCGGTCCCCGATCTGATAAAGATCTTGTCCGCATTGTACAAGGGAGAAGAGGAGGAATTTCTCCGTGTCAATCCGCAGGGCGGATTTTCTAGGAACAATCCTCCAAGCTGGGTAAGCGGGCAATTTATTTTTGCCTATCCGATCCGTACTCCCATAGTCAAGTATCTCATTTTGTGATTTCGGTGCAGGAACTGCGCCGGGCCGTAAAGGATATAAACATCCTGCCTCCACAACCCGAGGATCCGGAACGGTTCCTCGATCCGACCTCCCAAGAGGATACGGACATATCGGCGGAGCTGATCGACGGGGTATTCCACCAACTGAGCATCGATAATGCCTTGGTCGCTATTACGGCCGATTACCTCGGAATACTTCCCGCCTCGCAGGTAACTGAGACCGAAGTCCCAATACTTTGAAAATGACCCGTCCATGCGTGTTTTTGATCACCGTATACCAATGGTGTTTCGTAGGGGAAGTTCTTAAGGCGGAAGGCCGAGCCTGCGACGGCCGGTCAACAAGGGATAGCAAGGCCCAACAGGCCGAAAAGAAGTGCAATCCAGATTGAAACGCCGATGCAATGGTATGGCGTGTCATCTTGCTCCCAGGTTTTATTCCAGGGGGGGCATACTAATGCTCGTGCTTTTTCAGGAAGAAGAGCGCTCGCCGGACTATATCCGGAGAGGTTGCCAATCAATCCTCCGCTTGCCAGGCTCCAAAGCCAGGTCCAGAAGCGGAGGTGAACACAAGGCGTGCGTCGGCTGCTCCTCCGACAGAGGATGCCGACAAGTTATCTGCCACCAATTCCGAGGTGGAGAGTGCCATGAATCACAGGCGTCGCCGGACAGTTCTTCGTGACGCATGTTTCTCCCCAGAGGCATTGGATGCCTTCAATTCGGGAGATGCACACCTCCGTGCCGCTCAAAATGGTCTAGCCAGAACCACGGAGCAGTATGTAAAATACATACGGGTGAGAAAATTTGATAGTTATATATGCCAGTAGCCCCTGAGACTTAAAATAGTTAGAATAACTGATTTAAGGATCATTTATTGTGCAGGATCTTACACAAAAGAATACCCAACTGTCCCAGGAGCTGGAGGAGTGCGAAGCCCAACTTGAGGCTGCACTAGCCGCAGCGGGGGAAGCCAAAGAGACCCCCTCTGGTAATATATGCTTCCAAAGATAAGTAATTTGTGAAGTGCGGCGTGTGTATAAGTCTGACAATAATATTGCACATGGCGCCGGGGTAGATCCGGACAAGCAACAGCATGCGCCCGTTAAAGGCTGGCGAGAATGTGCTTACAAGGGTGAGGCAGGAGAAAAATAATCTCCAAGATACCAACACCCAGCTGGGTGAGGAACTAAAGGATGTTCGTGCCCAGCTATCTGACTCTGTTAAGGAGAATCGGCGGCTTCGACGCGGCATTTTTAGTAAGTGCTTGAACGAACTTTGAAAAAGAGTTCAGCGAGGAAGTCGACTAACAGAGTTATATCTGTAGGTATGCTCACAGGCCGTCCTGCAGAGGAAATGCCCGGTTCTATGGGTGACCTTCTTCCCGAGCTCTTGCAACTGCACGAACGAGTTCGACAGGTGATGAAAGGCGTCGCCCAGGCCTTGTGGCCATCTGTCTCCCTGCCCAAAGGCCTTGGAGAGCTTGCAGAGAGGCTTCAGGGAGCGCGGCAGTGCTTCCGCTTGTGGAAGATATCGTCCTGCCGTCAAGGCGCCAGGGAGGCCTGGGCCATGGTGAAGACGTGGTACACGAAGGCTGACCCAAACCACATGGCCGAGATCGGACCTGCGGGGCCTAATGGGAAGGAGATCCCTGTGAGCTTAGTGTACGGCCAAGTAGAATTGGCCGCAAAGTATTCCCAACAGGACTGTAAACTAGACAGCCTGCTGGATGGCATTGAAGAGGAATATGCCCAGTCAAGTTGACTATGTAATTTAAGATGACATGTAAAATGCCTTCTAGCCGGATTGTAGATCGTTTGTCATAGCGGACCTTTTTGCTTCAACCTCGGGACCCGATATTCCGGAGTGTGTCCGAATACCCTCGCGGTTATATAAGAACCAGGGCATGCGTGGAGACCAGGCGTAGGGGTCATTAGTGTTGTATCAGACAAGTGCCCAACTAGTTATGTTATATTACATGGTTAGTAAGAAACATCTTCCAGGGAGAATAGTTCTATTAGGGGTTCCTTTCCCTGGGGGGAATGCCCTAAAGTGCATGTCCGGACTGCGAAAAAAGCAGAAAAACATCTGGGGGCAGATAAATAAATAGATAAGAAATCGTCTTTTAGTTCACCGACCGAATATTCCCTTAAGAACGCTAGCTTTCGGCTTCACCCAGTTTGAGGTACACATCCGGCTGACCCGGCAGTAACAATCACAGAGGTGCTCCCTTTACCGCCTAGCCGAACAATCGGGAACGTAGGGGTAAGCACAGGAGCCAGGCAACCCAGCCTGGCCAAAACTTAAGTCATATTGATGCATATAATGGAGAATAAAAGGTACATGCGGAAGTGTGACACATGTGTTGGGCATGAAGCCCGTATAAATAAGCTTCTGTTAAAGAAGCCCCCAGGTATAATGAGCGCGGATAGCGCGTCAAGTATGTGCGAACAATGCGCGAACAAGCTTTCAAAGTCTGTAATAGGAAAGGAGGGAGAAGGAGAGAAACAGAAGACATCTAATATGTAAAATATAGACGGAGGAAGGAGATGAACAATCTGGTGCTAGGCATAGAATCTTCGAAGACGGGCTGCGTTCCAGGGGTTCGGCTCGAGTCGGTTATCCGATGCATCCCGCAGACGGTATGCTCCACCGGTCAGGACTTGGTCGATGATAAAGGGACCTTCCCATTTGGGCTTGCGTTTGTCCTTTTTCTTGTCCGGCAAGCGTAGAACTAACTCGCCAACATTGTAAGTTTTGGTCTGTACTTCTCTGCTTTGATATCTTCGAGCTTGCTGTTGATAGAATGCGGAACGGGCTTTTGCCATGTCACGCTCCTCCTCCAATGCGTCCAAACTGTCCTGCCGATCGAGCTCAGCTTCTCTTTCTTCGTACATGCGCACATGAGGTGAGTCATGAATTATGTCACAGGGCAGAACTGCCTCTGCACCGTATACCATAAAGAATGGTGTAAATCCGGTGGTGCGATTCGGAGTGGTCCGCAGCCCCCAGAGTACGGAGTCGAACTCCTCTACCCAGTGCGTGTTAGATTCCTTGAGGGACCGCACTAATCTAGGTTTTATGCCGCTCATGATTAGACCATTTGCTCGCTCACTTGACCATCAGTTTGAGGGTGATAGACTGAAGCATAGTCGAGCTTGATGCCCATGTTTTTGCACCAGAGTTTAACCTCGTCGGCCGTAAAGTTTGTGCCGTTATTAGTGATGATGCTATGGGGGACGCCGTAACGGTGTACGACCCCTGATATGAAGTCTATCACCGGTCCGGATTCGGCCATCTTAACAGGTTTGGCCTCTATCCATTTGGTGAATTTATCCACCATGACCAGTAGGTATTTTTGCTTGTGGGTTCCTCCTTTAAGGGGTCCAACCATGTCAAGCCCCCACACCGCGAAGGGCCAGGTTATGGGTATAGTTTTGAGGGCGATGGGTGGCATGTGGCTTTGATTAGCAAAGAGCTGGTAACCGACGCATCGTTGGACTAAGTCCTGAGCATCTGCCCGGGCCGTCGGCCAATAAAATCCTATATGGAAGGCCTTGCCTACAAGGGCCCGGGCTGCAGCGTGGTGCCCGCCGAGTCCGGAATGAATTTCAGCCAGAAGATTCCGCCCTTCCTCTTCGGAGATACACCTTTGAAGGACTCCAGTTGTGCTTTTCTTGTAAAGCTCTCCCTGATGGACCTTATAGGCTTTAGATCACCGCACTATGCAGTGGGCCTCGTTTTGGTCCTTGGGAAGTTCCTGCCTGGTTAGGTAGGCTAGAAATGATTCCGTCCATGGGGCAATGGCTGCCATTATTACATGGGCTGAGGATGTCACTTCGTTGGCCGAACCGCCAATTGTGTCAGAATGTTCGGTGTTGGGCAGTGCGGTTGGGTCCGGATTATTATTTCCGGATTCCCCCTCCCATAGTACAGATGGCTTGAACAGCCTCTCTAGGAAGATGTTGGGAAGGACGGCATCGCGCTTTGTGCCCATGCGTGCCAATACGTCTGCTGCCTGGTTGTTATCCCGGGCTACATGGTGAAATTCGAGCCCCTCAAACCGAGCTGACATTTTTAGGACGGCGTTGCGATAAGCTGCCATTTTCGGATCCTTGGCATCGAAGTCTCCATTTATTTGGGATATCGTGAGGTTCGAGTCCCCGCGCACCTGTAGGCATTGAATGCCCTGGAGACTGCCATCCGGAGGCCATGTAGAAGGGCCTCGTATTCGGCTGCGTTGTTGGAGTCCGTATACATTATTTGGAGTACGTATTGAACCGTATCTCCGGTTGGGGACGTCAGAACGACGCCAGCC
This sequence comes from Triticum dicoccoides, assembly GCF_002162155.2. Lineage (NCBI taxonomy): Eukaryota > Viridiplantae > Streptophyta > Magnoliopsida > Poales > Poaceae > Triticum > Triticum dicoccoides. The sequence goes on along the minus strand of NC_041381.1, from coordinate 460,982,174 downwards.
CCCAGACCAGCCAACATTTTGGAGCCGTCGAAGTGCATGATCCAGTTGGAATATGCGTCGTACTCTTTAGGGAGTTCGCCTTTAGTCCATTCGGCAACGAAGTCGGCCAAAACTAGCAACTTAATAGCTGCCGTGGCTTATAGGTTATGTCGAACGGGAGGAGCTCAATGGCCCATTTGGCAATCCGGCCCATCGCGTCGCGGTTGTTTATAATGTCATTAAGAGGTACTTCGGAGGCTACTGTTATCGAACACTCTTGAAAGTAGTGTCGCAGCTTCCGGGATGCCATGAACACCGCATACGCTATCTTCTGATAATGCAGGTACGGTGACTTGCATGGAGTTAGGACCGTGGACACGTAGTAAACTGGTTTTTGAAGGGGGAACTTGTGTCTGTCCGTTTCTCGTCCAACAACGAGCACCGGGCTCACCACTTGATGAGTTGTCGCGATATATAATAGCATTAGTTCGCCTATGTTGGGCGCGACCAGGACCGGGTTTGTTGCCAATATGGCTTTTATTTCTTCGAGTCCGGCCGTGGCGGCATCCGTCCACTCGAAGTATTCGGTGCGTTGGAGAAGGCGATAAAGGGGTAATGCCTTTTATCCTAAACGGGAGATAAAGCGGCTTAAAGCCGCCATGCATCCCGTCAATTTTTGTATTTGTTTGAGGTCCTTTGGGATATCCAATTGTGACAGAGCTTAGATCTTGGTTGGGTTTGCTTCAATTCCTGTACCGGATACAATGAAGCCCAAGAGCTTTCTGGCTGGTACGTCGAAAACACATTTTTCCGGGTTAAGTTTAATGTCATATGTTCGGAGATTATCGAACGTGAGCCTCAAATCGTCTACTAGAGTTTCGACGTGCTTGGTTTTGACGACCACATCGTCTATGTATGCCTCCACTGTTTTGCCGATCTAGTTTGCCAGACATGTCTGAATCATGCGCTGATATGTTGCGCCGACGTTTTTGAGCCCAAAGGGCATTGTGTTGAAGCAGAATGGGCCGTATGGGGTGATGAATGCCGTTGCGGCCTGGTCGGGCTCTGCCATCTTAATTTGGTGGTAGCCGGAGTATGCATCGAGGAAACACAATGAATCGTGTCCTACGGTAGCGTCGATAATTTGATCGATGCGGGGGAGGGGGAAGGGATCCTTTGGGCAAGCCTTGTTGAGGTCCTTAAAGTCGACGCATAGGCGCCAGGATTTGTCCTTCTTGTGTATTATCACCAGGTTTGCTAGCCAGTCCGGATGTTTTATATCTCTGATGAATCCGGCCTCCAATAATTTGGCTAGCTCCTCTCCCATGGCATGTCTCTTGGGTTCGGAGAAACGCCGAAGAGCCTGTTTGACTGGCTTGAATCCTTTTAGGATGTTTAGGCTGTGCTTGGCCAGCCGGCGTGGGATTCCTGGCATGTCTGAAGGGTGCCAGGCAAAGATGTCCCAATTTCCGCGTAGGAATTCTTGTAGTGCGGCGTCTACATCAGGGTTTAATTGTGCCCCAATGGAGACCGTTTTTGTAGGGTCCGTTGGATGGACTTGGAATTTGACTATTTCGTCCGCTGGTTTAAAGGAGGTGGACTTGGATCTCTTATCGAGTATCACGTCGTCCCTATTCACCGCGGAGCGCAGCGCAGTGAGTTCCTCGGCCGCTAGGGCTTCGGATAGTGCCTCAAGGGCCAGTGCGGCTGTCTTGTTTTCGGCGCGGAGTGCTATGTCCGGGTCACTAGCAAGAGTGATGATTCCGTTGGGCCCAGGCATTTTGAGCTTCATGTACCTATAATGGGGTATAGCTTGAAAAATTGTGAGTGCTTCTCACCCAAATAGAGCGTGATATCCGCTGCTAAACGGGGCCACTTGGAACGTGACCTCCTCGGACCTGTAATTATCCGGCGTGCCGAACACCACATCCAGTGTGATTTTTCCTGTACAACATGCTTCCCGACTGGGGATTATTCCTCTAAAGGTTGTGCTGCTTCGCTCAATGCGGCTCCAGTCTATTTCCATTTTTCTGAGGGTTTCCTCGTAAATGGGGTTCAATCCGCTGGCACCATCCATGAGTACCTTGGTAAGGCGAAAGTCGTCTACTATTGGACTGAGGACCAATGCGACTGGTGCTCGGGCTGTTCGGAATTTAGGTTTGTCACTAGCATTAAAGGTAATTGCCGTGTCACTCCATGGGTTTATTGTTGCTACTTGGTAGACTTTGGCAAGGCTGCGGAGTGTTCGTTTCCGCATATTATTTGATGCGAAAGTCTCGAAGACTATTAATGCCATACTGGTATCCTTGGGCTGGTGCTCTGGAGTTAGAAGCTCTTCGCCACTTTTGGCCACCTGCCGTAGTATCCAACATGCTCTAAGGCTATGAGTTGGAGTGGCACCCTCTGTACTATGAATTTTGGAGGGCCCATTGAGCCATCCTTCCAATACGGTTCCATGCCCTATAGAGGGTTTTTGCTTTTTGGTATTTAACCCAGGTGCCTGGCGATGATGCACCCTTTTATTTTGGACTGGGATTGTATTCAGGGCCGGATTGTCCCAAAAATTGATTTCGGTTTTCCAGGCACTTTCCATCACACAGTACTTTCGTACTATGGACGCCAAGTCAGCGAAGCATGTGATTTCACGACGACTTACGGCGTTGAGGGTGCCCTTGTCCATGCAATTATTGCAAAAGAATGAAATTGCGTCCTCCTCACGGCAATCCTTTATCCTGTTTATGACCAGGAGGAATCTGGCCCAGTAATGGTGTACTGTTTCCGCGGTCTCTTGCCGGATTTGGGATAGATCGCTTGTGTTTGGGTGGGTAGGTGGAATTAAATTCGGAACCCCGTCCAATCTAGAACTTAGGGGCCAAGAAGTTTCCGAACTTGGAAGCTTGGGTTCTTGGATGTTGTCCAATGAATCTAGCCCGCTGCCTGACTTTAGGTTCAGGGCTTGAGTGACATCCTCCCCTCCGCGGGAATCCGGCATGGAGGGACCGGGAATCTGGACATAGCTAGTCCTTAAGATAGAAGAAGGGTCGCCGCATTGTTTCTCTACCAAAGCAATGTGGTGGGTAACCTGGGGAGAGTTAATCTCACTCAGATCGGGTTTAAGCCCAATCTGGTCGTAGTCTGTAGTGGCTCCCAGGGCGGCGATGCGATCCAGGAGCTCGTTTAAGGAAGAGAGCTCCATCGGATCTAACTGCTTGGCGAGTTCCGAGTTAACGTGAAGATTGCTTTCGATGACCCGAGAAGTCATCGTCGGTGCGGCGGCCGAACAGGCGGTCATAAGGAAACCGCCTATCCAGAGAGTTTGGCCAATAGCCAAAGCTCCCTTAGTCACAGTGCCATCTTTAAAGACGGGACGGGGTATCCTTCCTGATGGTGACGGCACAGAGGAACTCTCAATGAAAGCACCAATGTCGGTGTCAAAACCGGCGGATCTCGGGTAGGGGGTCCCGAACTGTGTGTCTAGGCGGATGGTAACAGGAGACAAGGGACACGATGTTTTTACCCAGGTTCGGGCCCTCTCGATGGAGGTAAAACCCTACTCCTGCTTGATTGATATTGATGATATGGGTAGTACAAGAGTAGATCTACCGCGAGATCAGAGAGGTTAAACCCTAGAAGCTAGCCTATGGTATGATTGTTGTTCGTCCTATGGACTAAAACCCTCCGGTTTATATAGGCACCAAAGAGGGTTAGGGTTACACAGAGTCAGTTACAATGGTAGGAGATCTACATATCCGTATGGCCAAGCTTGCCTTCCACGCCAAGGAAAGTCCCATCCGGACACGGGACGAAGTCTTCAATCTTGTATCTTCATAGTCCAGGAGTCCGGCCAAAGGCTATAGTCCGGCCATCCGGACACCCGTAATCCAGGACTCCCTCAATTTCCTTATTTAAAGCTGTTGAAGGGCTATTGCATCAGCCCATAAATACCTTAAGTAATTGGGCAGAGCTATTAGCTGCATTTTATGCTCATTATTATCCTGAAGGAAAATTATATAAGATAAGAAGTAAGATCAGCAGCTTTGGAAAGATACTAGGTGAAAAGCTGGTAGATGCATACATAAGGTATCAAGGTATACTCACCGCATGCCGTGAACACCATTATCATGATTGTTTTATTGTAAACTTCTTTTATGTTGGACTTGACTCCTTGATAACCCACAAGTATAGGGGATCACAACAGTTTTCGAGGGTAGAGTATTCAACCCAAATTTATTGATTCGACACAAGGGGAGCCAAAGAATATTCTCAAGTATTAGCAGCTGAGTTGTCAATTCAACCACACCTGAAAGACTTAATATCTGTAGCAAAGTATTTAGTAGCAAAGTAGTATGGAAGTAACGGTAACAGTGGCAAAAGTAACAATAGCAGTTCTTGTAGTAATTGTAATAGTGGCAACGGAAAAGTAACTAAGCAAAGATCAATATGTGAAAAGCTCGTAGGCAATGGATTAGTGATAGATAATTATATCAAATGTGATTCCTCATGCAACAACTATAACATAGGGTGACATAGAACTAGCTCTAGTTCATCAATGTAATGTAGGCATGTATTTCGAATATAGTCATACGTGCTTATGAAAAAGAACTTGCGTGACATCTTTTGTCCTACCCACCCGTGGCAGCGGGGTCCTATTGGAAACTGAGGGATATTAAGGCCTCCTTTTAATAGAGTACCAGACCAAATCATTAACACTTATTGAATACATGAACTCCTCAAACTATGGTCATCACCAGGAGTGGTCCCAATTAGTGTCACTTCGGGGTTACCGGATCATAACACATAGTAGGTGACTATTGACTTGCAAGATAGGATCAAGAACTCACATATATTCATGAATACATAATAAGTTCCGATCTGAATTCATGGCACTCGGGCCCTAGTGACAAGCATTAAGCATAGCAAAGTCATAGCAACATCAATCTCAGAACATAATGGATACTAGGGATCAAACCCTAACAAAACTAACTCGATTACATGATAAATCTCATCCAACCCATCACCGTCCAGCAAGCCTACGATGGAATTACTCACGCACGGTGGTGAGCATCATCAAATTGGTGATGGAGGATGGTTGATGATGACGACAGCGACGGATTCCCCTCTCCGGAGCCTAGAACAGACTCCAGATCAGCCCTCCCGAGAGAGATTAGGGCTTGGTGGCGGCTCCGTATCGTGAAACATGATGAATCCTTCTCTCTGGGTTTTTTCTTCCCGAACGTGAATATATGGAGTTGGAGTTGAGGTCGGTGGAGTCTCAGGGGCCCCACGAGGCAGGGGCGCGCCCCAGGGGGTGGGAGCGCCCTCCACCCTCATGGACAGGGTGTGGGCCCCCTGATGTTGATTCTTTCACCAGTATTTTTATAAATTCCAAAAATATTCTCCATGAAGTTTCAGGTCATTCCGAGAACTTTTATTTCTGCACAAAAATAACACCATGGCAATTCTGCTGAAAACAACGTCAGTCCGGGTTAGTTCCATTCAAATCATGCAAGTTAGAGTCCAAAACAAGGGCAAAAGTGTTTGGAAAAGTGGATACGTTGGAGACGTATCAACTCCCACAAGCTTAAACCTTTGCTTGTCCTCAAGCAATTCAGTTCACAAACTGAAAGTGATAAAGAAAAACTTTTACAAACTCAGTTTCATCTTGTTTATGCAAATATGTAAAGCCAGCATTCAAGTTTTCAGCAAAGATTATGAACTAACCATATTCACAATAACATTTAGGCCTCATGTTTACTCATATCAATGGCATAATCAACTAGCGAGCAATAATAATAAATCTCGGATGACAACACTTTCTCAAAACAATCATAATATGATATAACAAGATGGTATCTCGCTAGCCCTTTCTGAGACCGCAAAACATAAATGCAGAGCACCTCTGAAGATCAAGGACTGACTAGACATTGTAATTCACGGTAAAAGAGATGCAGTCATAGTCATACTAAATGTAAATTAACAGTAATGCATGCAAATGACAATGGTCCTCTCCAACTAGTGCTTTTTAATAAGAGGATGATGACTCAACATAAAAGTAAATAGATAGGCCCTTCACAGAGGGACGCAGGGATTTATAGAGGTGCCAGAGCTCGAGTTTTGAAATAGAGATAAATAATATTTTGAGTGGCATACTTTCATTGTCAACATAACAACCAAGAGTTCTCGATATCTTCCATGCTACACACACTATAGGCGGTTCCCATACAGAACTGTAAAGTTTATACTCCCCCACCACCAACAAGCATCAATCCATGGCTTGCCCGAAACAACGGGTGCCTCCAACTAACAACAATCCTGGGGGGTTTTTGTTTGCAGTTATTTTGATTTGAGCATGGGACTGGGCATCCCTGTTACCGGCCATTTTCTCGTGAATGGTGAGCAGAGTCCACTCATCGTGAGAATAACCTGCCTAGCATGGAAGATATAGACATCCCTAGTTGATACATGAGCTATTCGAGCATACAAAACAGAATTTCATTTGAAAGTTTAGAGTTTGGCACATACAAATTTACTTGGAACGGCAGGTAGATACCGCATATAGGAAGGTATGGTGGACTCGTATGGAATAACTTTGGGGTTTATGGAAGTGGATGCACAAGAAGTATTCCCGCTTAGTACAAGTGAAGGCTAGAAAAAGACTGGGAAGCGACCAACTAGAGAGCGACAACAGTCATGAACATGCATTAAAATTAATCAACACTGAGTGCAAGCATGAGTAGGATATAATTCACCAAGAACATAAATATCGTGGAGGCTATATTAATTTTGTTTCAACTACATGCGTGAACATGTGCCAAGTCAAGCCACTCGAATCATTCAAAGGAGGATACCACCCTATCATACCAAATCACAACTACTTTAATAGCATGTTGGCACGCAAGGTAAACCATTATAAACTCCTAGCAAATTAAGCATGGCATGAACAACTATAATCTCTAATTGTCATTGCAAACATGTTTCATTCATAATAGGCTGAATCGGGAACGATGAACTAATCATATTTACAAAAACAAGATATGTCGAGTTCATACCAGCTTCTCTCATCTCGATCAGTCCATCATATATCACCATTATTGCCTTTCACTCGCATGACCGAACGGTGTGGATAATAATAATAGTGCACGTGCATTTGACTAAGCTGGAATCTGCAAGCATTTAATACAAGGGAGAAGACAAGGTAATATGGGATCTTGGTTAAATCAACAATAATGCATATGAGAGCCACTCAACATTTTCATCAAGGTCTTCTCCTCTCGACCCCCCAAAAAAGAAAAGAAATAAAACTATTTACATGGGAAAGCTCCCAACAAGCAAAAGAAGAACGAGAAATCTTTTTGGTGTTTTCTTTTAATTACTACTACTACATGCATGGAAAGTAAACTAGCTAATAGCTACAACAATTTTTTTGGTTTTTCTTAAGGTTTTTCAAACATACAAGAAGAAGGCTTAGAAAAGAAAATAAACTAGCATGAATAGTACAATGAAAAAGTATGAGCACTGATAACTGGCATGAGTGTGTGAACATGAATGTAATATCGGTGAGAAATACGTACTCCCCCAAGCTTAGGCTTTTGGCCTAAGTTGGTCTATGGCCACGGATTGAAGCTACTCTCTCCGGTGTACGGAGGAGTGTCCTCTGGGTGCCATTGGTTGGCGATCTCCTCCGGATCCAACTGATAAACAGACTATTGACAAGGGTCAAGTGGTGGCTTAGGCTCAGGCTCTGGAACTTGTGTCAGGATCCAGTATGCATAAATGGCCTCTGGCAAGATGAGGTACGTGCCTGAAAGTATATTAAACAAATGAGGTGCAAGCAGGGTAATAACCTCATAGTGAGTGTTACCAAATATCAAATTATACTTAAGCATTTTCTTCTTATTTTTGTCAATAAAGTCATGTGCTACCATACTCTTATAATCTAGAAAAATAGGGGGTAACAACTTTTCCTCTTTCTCATAATGCCTAATAGGTATCTCAAAGTGTGCAGCAACGCACAAAGCAAAGATGCCTCCGAAGATGGGCCCTTTGTACGGTTCAAACTTAATCGTTTAGCAATAATAGCGCCTAAGCTGAAAGTTGTATCACGAAACAAAGCATGGCGCAAAATGACTAGATCAGAAGCACTAAGATTTCCACTGTTCCCGCGACCAATTAAGCATCTACTAGCAAATATTGCAAAGTAACGCAGAACAGGAAAATGTATACTAGTAATTCTCGCATCGAAAACTTTTCTCGTTTCTCCTAGAACAATTCTATCAATAAATCCATCCACATCACTACGGAGTGGTTCCTCAATGCTGCCCACAAAGGGTATCTTGCAGACCTGACAAAAATCATGGAGTGACATCTCCTTTACTTAAATGAAACTCCAATGGAGGTGGAGATTTCTTAGCGTGGAAATAAATTTTTTTCATGAAAATATTAGTGAGTAGGAGATACTGTTCGCGCTGGTCTTGGAGGAAGCCAGTGAGGCCTGCATTCTCAGCCAAGTAATAAAATTCATCATAAATTCTGGTGGCTCTCAAGAACTCATCACAAGGCCATTCGCACGACTGAACCTCCGCAGTGCGAGGAAGATAATATTTGGGCTTTTTATCCTCTTCATTTTGCTTATCCTTCGAGCTTCAGCTCGAAGAACCTTTCAACAACCTCTTCAACATTTTCTCCCTCTGAAAATTTCTGAAATTTTTAGTGACTCAAAATAAAAGTGAACCAAACTCAACAGGATTGATAGCAACTACTCCCACAAGTGCCTAGAGGCTATATCATGCATTAGAACTACTTGGGACCATATAAATTTGACATGCAAGCTCAAGAATAGGGTCACCTAAGCACAAAAATTTGCAATAAATAAAGCACTAGAACAAAAAGTAGTTGGACCATTGGAGGAGTCACATATCGAAGAAAAATCCCCCAAAACAGTTTTGTGAATGAAGCTTTGAGCAAGGAGATCAAAAATGGCAGCAAGATGAGCTAGAACACGGGTTTGAGCTATGGGAGGATTTTTTCTGGAGGAAGACGAAGTGAGTGGGTGCTGGAATAAGTGGAGGGGGTCCACATGGGGCCCATGAGGCAGGGGTGTGCGCCCCAGGGGGGTGGGCGTGCCCTGCACCCTTGTGGCCAGATGGTGGGCCCCCCTGGTGTGTTCTCAGTGCCAGATATTCTTAAATATTCTACAAAAAATTATATTTCATTTTCGGGATGTTTGGAGAACTTTTATTTTCGGGGTATTTTTTATTGCAAGGATAATTCAGAAAATAGACAAAAAATACTAATTTTGCTTTATTTAATCTAAATAGCAGAAAGTAAAAGGAGGGTACAGAGAGTTGTGCTTTCTAACTTCATCCATCTCATGATCATCAAAAGGAATCCACTAACAAGGTTGATCAAGTCTTGTTAACAAACTCTTTCCAAATTGCATGAAACCGGAGAATTTTCGAATAACACTAGGTTACCTCAACGGGGATATGCACATCCCCGACAAGAAGAATATCATATTTCTTCTTGGCAGTAGGAAGAGGGAATTCAAAATCTCCAATAGTAATCATTGAAATTTTTCCAATAGAATTGATACCGTGGATTTCAGGTTGTTTCCTCGGAAAGTGTATCGTATAGTCATTACCATTAACATGAAAAGTGGCATTGCCTTTGTTGCAGTCAATAACAGCCCCTGCAGTATTCAAAAAGGGTCTACCCAGGATAATCGACATACTATCGTCCTTGGGAATATCAAGAATAACAAAGTCCGTTAAAATAGTAACGTTTGTAACCACAACAAGCACATCCTCACAAATGCCGACAGGTATAGCAGTTGATTTATCGGCCATTTGCAAAGATATTTCAGTAGGTGTCAACTTATTCAAATCAAGTCTACGATATAAAGATAGAGGCATAAACCTAACACCGGCTCGAAGATCACATAAAGCAGTTTTAACATAGTTTCTTTTAATGGATCATGGTATAGTTGGTACTCCTAGATCTCCTAGTTTCTTGGGTATTCCACCTTTAAAAGTATAATTGGCAAGCATGGTGGAAATTTCATCTTCCGGTATCTTTCTTTCATTTGTAACAATATCTTTCATATACTTAGCATAAGGATTCATTTTAAGCATATCAGTCAAACGCATACGCAAAAAGATAGGTCTAATCATTTCGGCAAAGCGCTCAAAATCCTCATCATCCTTTTTCTTGGATGGTTTGGGAGGAAAAGGCATGGGTTTCTGAGCCCATGGTTCTCTTTCTTTACCGTGCTTCCTAGCAATGAAGTCTCTCTTATCATAACGTTGGTTCTTTAATTGTGCGTTATCAAGATCAACAGCAGGTTCTCTTTACATCATTATTATCGCTAGGTTGAGCATGAACATCATCATTAACATTATCACTAGGTTCATGTTCATCACCAGATTGTGTTTCAGCATCAAAAATAGAAATATCATTGGGATTCTCAGGTGTGTCAACAACAGGTTCACTAGAAGCATGCAAAGCCGTATCATTTTTCTTTTTCTTCTTCTTAGAAGGACTAGGTGCATCAACATTAGTTCTTTGAGAATCTTGCTCAACTTTCTTAGGGTGGCCCTCGGGATACAAAGGTTCCTGAGTCATTTTACCCCCTCTAGTCATAAATCTAACAACATTATCATTTTTCTTATTATTTAATTCATTGAGCAAATCATTTTGAGCTTTAAGCACTTGTTCTACCTGAGTGGTAACCATAGAAGCATGTTTACTAATAAGTTTAAGTTCACCTTTAACTCTAGACATATAATCACTCAAGTGGTCAATCATATAATCATTACGTTTCAATCGTCTACCAACATAAGCATTTAAGTTTTCTTGTTTAACAATAAAATTATCAAACTCATCTAAGCATTGGCTGGCAGACTTATTACAAGGAATATCACCTTCATCAAATTTATAGAGAGAATTTACCTTTAGTACCTGTGTAGGGTTATCAAGACCATGTATCTCTTCAATAGGTGGTAAATTCTTAGCATCTTCAGCTTTAATACCCTTTTCTTTCATAGATTTCTTTGCCTCTTGCATATCTTCAGGACTGAGAAATAGAATACCCCTTTTCTTTGTAGTTGGCTTAGGAGTTGGTTCAGGAAGTGTCCAACATTATCATTACTCAATATATTATTCAATAGCAATTCAGCTTGCTCAACAGTTCTTTCCCTGAAAACACAACCAGCACAACTATCCAGGTGGTCTCTAGAAGCATCGGTTAGTCCATTATAAAAGATATCAAGTATTTCATTTTTCTTGAGAGGATGATCAGGCAAAGCATTAAGTAATCGGAGAAGCCTCCCCCAAGCTTGTGGGAGACTCTCGTCTTCAATTTGCACAAAATTATATATTTCCCTTAAAGAAGCTTGTTTCTTATGAGCGGGAAATATTTAGCAGAAAAGTAATAAATCATATCCTGGGGACTACGCACACAACCAGGAGTAAGAGAATTAAACCATGTTTTAGCATCACCCTTTAATGAGACGGAAATAACTTAAGGATATAGTAGTAATGATTTTTTTCCTCATGAGTGAATAGGGTGGCTATATCGTTCAATTTAGTAAGATGTGCCACAACAGTTTCAGATTCATAGCCATAAAAAGGATCAGATTCAACCAAAGTGATTAACTCAGGATTGACAGAGAAATCATAATCCTTATCAGAAATACAGATAGGTGAAGTAGCAAAAGAAGGGTCATATTTCATTCTAGCATTCAAAGACTTTTCTTTCAGCTTAGCTAATAGTTTCTTAAGATCATATCTATCTTTGCAAGCAAAAAAATGTCTAGCAGTTTCTTCATCCATAACATAACCCCAGGTCCATCAGGCAATTAATATCTAGGGGGGAATCTTCATCATCACTTTCATCAATATTATCAGTGTCAATAATTTCATTCTCTCTAACCCTAGCAAGTTGTTCATCAAGAAGTTCACCTAATGGCACAGTATTATCAAGCATAGAAGTAGTTTCATCATAAGTGTCATGCAAAGCAGAAGTTGCATCATCGATAACATGCGACATATTAGAATCAATAGCAGGAGTAGGTGTTGCAAGTTTACTCATAACAGAAGGTGAATCAAGTGCAGAGCTAGATGACAGATTTTTACCTCCCCTCATAGTTGAGGGTCTTTCAAGTTCCTCATAGTGATCAACATATATAAATCCCAAGTGACTCAAAAAATAGAGCTATGCTCCTCGGCAAGGGTGCCATAAAATAGTCTTGATAACCCACAAGTATAGGGGATCGCAACAGTTTTCGAGGGTAGAGTATTCAACCCAAATTTATTGATTTGACATAAGGGGAGACAAAGAATATTCTCAAGTATTAGTAGCTGAGTTGTCAATTCAACCACACCTGAAAGACTTAATATCTGCAGCAAAATATTTAGTAGCGAAGTAGTATGGAAGTAACGGTAACGGTGGCAAAAGTAACAATAGCAGTTTTGTAGTAATTGTAACAGTGGCAACAGAAAAGTAACTAAGAAAAGGTCAATATGTGAAAAGATCATAGGCAATGGATCGGTGATGGATAATTATGTCGAATGTGATTCCTCATGCAACAGCTATAACATAGGGTGACACAGAACTAGCTCTAGTTCATCAATGTAATGTAGGGATGTATTCCGAATATAGTCATACGTGCTTATGGAAAATAACTTGCATGACATCTTTTGTCCTACCCTCCCGTGGCAGCGGGGTCCTATCGGAAACTAAGGGATATTAAGGCCTCCTTTTAATAGAGTACCGGACCAAAGCATTAACACTTAGTGAATACATGAACTCCTCAAACTACGGTCATCACCGGGAGTGGTCCCGATTATTGTCACTTCGGGGTTGCCGGATCATAACACATAGTAGGTGACTATTGACTAGCAAGATAGGATCAAGAACTCACATATATTCATGAAAACATAATAGGTTCCGATCTGAATTCATGGCACTTGGGCCATAGTGACAAGCATTAAGCATAGCAAAGTCATAGCAACATCAATCTCAGAACATAATGGATACTAGGGATCAAACCCTAACAAAACTAACTCGATTACATGATAAATCTCATCCAACCCATCACTGTCCAGCAAGCCTACGATGGAATTACTCACGCACGGCGGTGAGCATCATGAAATTGGTGATGGTGGATGGTTGATGAGGACGACGGCGATGGATTCACCTCTTCGGAGCCCCGAACGGACTCCAAATCAGCCCTCCCAAGAGAGATTAGGGCTTGGTGGCGGCTCCATATTGTAAAACGCGATGAATCCTTCTCTCTGGGTTTTTTCAACCCGAACATGAATATATGGAGTTGGAGTTGAGGTCGGTGGAGTCTCAGGGGGCCCACGAGGCAGGGGGGTGTGCCCCAGGGGATGGGCGCTCCCTCCACCCTCGTGGACAGGGTGTGGGCCCCCTGATGCTGATTCTTTCGCCAATATTTTTATAAAATCCAAAAATATTCTTCGTGAAGTTTCAGGTCATTCCGAGAACTTTTATTTCTACACAAAAATAACCCCATGGCAATTCTGCTGAAAACAACGTCAGTCCGGGTTAGTTCCATTCAAATCATGCAAGTTAGAGTCCAAAACAAGGGCAAAAGTGACGTTGGAGATGTATCACTCCCAGAGTAACCATGCATTAGATATTGCTTCTAAAGGTTCCTTTATGAGGACCAAGATGTCACAAGCCTGGATTTTACTTGATAGAATTTGGCATAATATTGAGAGTTGGTACCTACATTAGAAGGAAAAGATGAAGATTGATCCTGTTTATGATAGTATTAAGTCTTCCTTAGAACAAAGGAGGTGAAAAATCTTAGTCATGAGCTAAATATTGGGACTGACCCCGCTTTACATATTTTGAAAGATTTTTTTTTGAGTTTTTGCATTTACCAGATAAAATATTTGTAAAGCATACTAGGGAATCTAAAGCTATTTGCATGGTAGAAACAATCGTGAAGAAAACTACGCCATCCTAGAACCAACGAGAAGCTTATTTTAAACACAAGAGTAAAGAGAAAGGAGAATCACTTTCAGCCAAGTGTAAGAAGAGTATTAAGGTGGAACAATGTGGGACTCCACCTATGTCGATATTATGAAAGAACTTGCTACACCCATAGCAGTGGTAAATAAAGAAGCTTATTTAGACTGAGACACCACCTCCTATCTCATAGGGTGTATGATAACCCACAAGTATAGGGCATCGCAACAATTTTCGAGGGTAGAGTATTCAACCCAAATTTTATAGATTTGACACAAGCAGAGCCAAAGAATATTTGAAGGTATTAGCAGCTGAGTTGTCAATTCAACCACACCTGGAGATTAATTATCTGCAGCAAAGTGATCAGTAGCAAAGTAGTTTGATAGTTTCGATAGTAGTGACAGTAGCAACGGTAACAGTAACAGTGATAGCAGTAATTTTGTAACAAGTGTAACAATGATAATAGCAATAGTAACTTAGCAAGAACAATATAGTATAAATTCGTAGGCATTGGACCGGTGACTTGTTGGATGATATTCATCAGGTGACAGTTATAACCTAGGGCGATACGACACGAGCTCCAGTTCATCGATATAATGTAGGCATGTATTCCATAAATAGTCATACGCGCTTTATTAAAAGAACTTGCATGCCAACTTTTGTCCTACCCTCCCGTGGCAGCGGGGTCCGTATTGGAAACTAAGGGATATTAAGGCTCCCTTTAATAGAGAACCAGAACAAAGCATGAACACATAGTGAATACATGAACTCCTAAAACTACGGTCATCACCGAGAGTGGGCCCGGTTGTTGTCACTCCGGGGTTGTCGGATCATAACCGTAGTAGGTGACTATAACTTGCAAGATCGGATCTAAAACATGGATATAATGATGAATTCATAAATGGTTCAGATCTGAGTTCATGGCACCCAGGCCCAAAGTGACAAGCATTAAGCATAGCAAAGTCATATCAACATCAATCTAAGAAAATAGTGGATACTAGGGATCGGGCCCTAACAAAACTAACTCAATTACATGATGAATCTCATCAAACTCCTCACCGACCAACAAGCCTACGAAGGAATTACTCACTCCCGATGGGGAGCATCATGGAATTGGCGACGGAGATGGGTTGGTGATGACGAAGAATGAAGATCCCCTCTCCGGAGCCCCAAACGGACTCCAGATCTGCCCTCCCGAGGAAGAACAGGGCTTGGCAGCGGCTTCGTCTCATGGATTGCGATAATTCTTTTCTTCCTGATTTTTTTCTGGAAATATGTGAATTTATAGTATCAAGGGGGTCGTCAGCGGGGCCACCAGGTGTGTACAACCCACCTGGGCGCGCCAGGAGGGGTGGGGGGTGCGCCTTGGTGGGTTGTGCCCACCCAGGTGCCCCTCTCCGGCAGGTCTTGGCTCCAGAAATTCTTATTATTGATATAAAAAATCCTCGCAAAGTTTCGTTCCATTCTGAGAACTTTTATTTCTGCACAAAAACAACACCATGGTAGTTCTGCTGAAAACAACGTCAGTCCAGGGTTAGTTTCATTTAGGTCATGCAAATGAGAGTCCAAAACAAGAGGAAAAGCATGTGAAAAAGTAGATACGTTGGAGACGTATCAACTCCCCCAAGCTTAAACCTTTGCTTGTCCTCAAGCAATTCAATTGATAAACTGAAAGTGAGAAAGAAAAACTTTTATGAACTCTTTTGCTCTTGTTTGCATAAATAAGCTTAAACAACACCCAGGTTTTCAGCCAACATTATAACTAACCATGTCAACAATAACATTTAAAGATTATAATGATTCTTATCAATGACATAATGAGCTAGCGAGCAATAATAAGATATCTCAAATAGCAGCATGTTGTCAAAACAACCATGATATAATATGACAACAATGGAATCTCGCTAGCCCTTTATGAGACCGCAAAACAAAATGCAGAGCACCTCCAAAGTTCAAGCAACGACTAAACATTGTAATTCATGGTAGAAAAGATCCAGTCATGATGCACCCAACGTTAGCTACACACAATGCATAAATCATGACAACTGTGCTCTACTCAGTTTCTGGCGTTTGTTTTTAGAAGGTGGTGACACAACATAAAAGTAAATAGAAAGTCCCTTCGTAGTGGGAAGCAGTGATTTGCAGAGGTGCCAGAGCTCGGTTTTTAAAATTGAGATAAATGATATGTTGAGACATGCCCCCTTCTCATTCACTTCACGACCATCAGTTATCAACATCTTCCATGCTAAGCATGCTAGTGGCGGTTCCCAAGCGATAAAAGTAAATGTTTACTCCCCCTCCACCATCAATCACACTCCACAGCTTGTCCGAAACAACGGGTGTCGTCCATACCAACATTAGTCCTGGGGAGTTTTGTTTAATTATTTGCATTTTTGAGTTCGAGGCTGGGAATCCCTATTACCGCCCATTTTCTCGTGCGAGGTGAGTGAATAAACACTCGAACTGAGAATAACCTTCTTAGCATGGAAGATATTGACCACCTCCTGTCGTTCCATGAACGATCCAGGCACACAAAACGGAATTTTTTTAGAAGTTTTTAGAGGTGGCACATGCAAATTTACTTAGGACGGCAGAGTAATACCGTATATAGGTGGGTATGGTGGACTCATCTGGAATAACTTTGGGTTCAAGGTTTTTGATGTACAAGCATAATTCCCACTTAGTATAGGTGAAGGCTAGCAATTAAGATTGGGAAGCGGCCAGCTAGAGAGCAACAATGATCATAACTAGGCATTATGCATAAGTAACATTGGACACTAGCATGAGTAGGATATGAACACCATGAACATAAATATTATCGAGGCTATGTTGGTTTTGATTCAACTACATGCATGAACATGTACCAAGTCAAGCCACTCGAACATTGAGAGGAGGATACCATATCATCATACTACATCACAATCATTTTAACACTATGTTGATATTCAAGATAAATCATTATCCACTCCCAGCTACTTATGCATGGCATGAGAAACTATAATATCTAATTGTCATTGCAAACATGTTTAATCATAATGGGTTGAATCATGGGCACTAGGTTAAACATATTTACACAACAAGAACAAGTCAAGTTCATACCAGTTTCTCTTTGCCACGGCCAGCTCATCGAATATCGTCATTATTGCCTTTCACTTGCACGACCGAATGATATGAAAATAATAATAGTGCAAGAGTGCCATCTACTAAGTTGGAATCTTCAAACATTTTATTCAACAGGAGAAGACAAGGTAAAATGGGCTCTTATTAGTTCAACAATTATTCATATGAGAGCCACTCAACATTTTCATCGTGGTCTTCTCCTCGGTACAACTCGAATGAAAAGAAAAGAAATTCAGAGAAACACAATGAAATATTTTTGGAGTGTTTGGTTTTCTTCAGCAAGCAAATAAAAGGGAAAAGCAAAAACGAGAAAAACTATTTACACGGGAAAGCTCCCAACAAGCAAAAGAAGAACAAGGAAATCTTTTTGTTTTTTTTCTTTTAGTTCTACTACTAAGCATGCATAGAAAGTAAATTACTACAACTAATATTTTTGGTTTTTCTAAAGTTTTTCAAACACACAAGAAGAAAGCAAGAAAAATAAATCTAAGCATGGATGATACAATGAAAAAGTGTGAGCACTGACAAACAGAATGATATGTGAACATGAATATAATGTCGGTGAGAACACGTACTCCCCCAAGCTTAGGCTTTTGGCCTAAGTTGGTAGTCAATCAGTAGCCTGGAGGGTAGTAGTCAGCGTGGTAGCTCATAGAGGCTCTCGGTGGAGATGCCTCAGCATGCCGTGCCGGCAACACTGCTGCGTTGTGAGCTCGGGCCTCACTCTCAAGAACAAAATATCTTACCTTGTTGTTATAATCAAAGAGAACAGGCACAGGCAAATATGTGTCCACAACATGTGATTGGTTAAACATCAGATTATAAGTGAAGTCCTCAACCCTTCCCTTGAGAATCTTATGATCCTTTAAGGTGTCAAAATCTAAATACTGCGTGGGTAGGATAGGATCAAAGGGCAAAGGTGAACCATTCAGCCCTTGTGCTAGGCGTGTGGCATAAATTCCACCATAGAACCAACCACTTTTGGCATTATGCTGAAGTCTACGTGCAATAATCGCCGCAAGGTTATAATTCCTTTCACCCGTGAGAGCGGTATGAACGAGGCTCAAGTCTGGCGCACAAAGTATGCTACAGTCTTGCTTGCCTACTATGCACTTCCCGTTAAATAATGCAAAGTACTGAATTGCAGGAAAGTGAATGCTCTTTATTCTTCCTTGCCTCACCCCCCTATTTTCACCGTAACAAAAGCTAGTCAAGAAAGACTCATACTCAACCTTTGATGGCTCATCGAGCGAATCCCAAAATGGAAGTTTGCAATGGTAAGCAAACTTCTCTAGTGGAATAGTAAATGGGTTATCATAAAGCATAAACGACACCCTAGACTCGCGTGGAAAATATTTAAACGCTTTGACAAATGATTTAGTGAGAAGATGGTGCTATTCACACTTATCTGAAAGATAGGGACCGAGACCGGCATTGTGAACATATTGCTCGAATTCCTCCTTGATGCCCACACACACCATATATTCATCGCAAGGCCATAAGCATGTTTTGGTGGCGGCATCTCGCGTGGAACTTTCACTTGGTTCAACATAAGACCGACGAGCAGAACTATCACTAGAGGATGCCCCCGAGGATTGTCTCCTCAAAGAACTCCTTCCAAATAGGTTCATCATGTCCGTGTATAATTTTCTGAAATAAAATTTTTGGGGTGACAAAAATTTGTCAACGAAACTTTACAAAATTGATAGCAACTACTCATAGGGATACATAGAGGCCATAGCAAGCATTCAAACTACTTAGAACACTAAGAATTCAACATGCAAGCACATCTATAGGAGCACCAAGAGTATCTATTTGTTCAAAGTATAAACCACTAAAACAAAAACTAATTGGACAAGTGGTGCATTCACATACCAATCAACAAATCCCTGAAACAGTTTCGGAAACGGAGATTTGAGCAAAGAGATCGAAATCCGCGGGTTTGAGCTCAAAAACACGAGAAAGAGAGTATGAGGGATTTTTTTCTGGAGGTAGGTGATGATGTGGGCTAAAGAGATAAGTGAGGGGGCCCACGTGGGGACCACAACCCCCCCAGGGCGTGCCAGGGGGTGCTGGCGCGCCCTGGTGGGTTGTGCCCACCTGGTGCACCCCCCTTTGGTATTATTTGCACCAAAAATTCTTAAATATTCAGAAAAAAACATATAAAATTTCCAGGGCATTCTGAGAACTTTTATTTTTGGGTCATTTTTTATTGCATAGGAAATTCAGAAAACAGACAAAGCATGGCATTTTATTTTATTTAACTAATAAAAACAGAGAATAAAAAGTAGGGATAGAGAGTAGTGCTTACTAAATTCATCATACTGTTAAAAATGATTCATTAACAAGGTTGATCAGGTCTTATTAACAACCACTTTCGATTAGCATGAAACCGAAGAACTTTCGTAAATCACTAAGTTACCTCAATGGGGATATGCATCTCCCAAACAATAAGCATTTCATATTTCTTTTTGACAGTAGGTAGAGATATTTGAAAACTTCCAATAGTGATTGTCGGAGATTTTTCAATAACATTAATACCATTCACTTGGAATTGTTTCTTCGGAAAGTGCACCGTATGCTCATTACCATTAATACGAAAAGTGACCTTGCTTTTATTGCAATCAATAACAGCTCCTACAGTATTCAAGAAGGGTATACCAAGGATAATCGATATGTTGTCGTCCTCAGGCATCTCAAGTATAACAAAGTCAGTCAAAATAGTAACATTAGCACCAACAACGGGCACATCCTCACAGATACCAATAGGTATGGCAGTTGACTTGTCAGCCATTTACAAAGATATTTCAGTAGGTGTGAGTTTATTCAAATCAAGTCTTTTATATAAATAGAAAGGCATAACACTAACACCAGCTCCTAAATCACACAAAGCAGTTTTCACATAATTGTTTTTTGTAGAGCGAGGTATAGTTGGTATTCCCGGATCTCCAAGTTTTTTAGGTACTCCATCTTTAAAAGTATAATTAGCAAGCATAGTGGAGATTTCAGATTCCGGTATTTTTCTCTTATTTGTGATGATGTCTTTCATATACTTTGCATAAGGAAGCATTTTCAAGATATCAGTCAAGGGAGTACGCAAAAGGACCGGCCTCAGCATTTCAGCAAAGCGTTCAAATTCTTCATCATAATTATTTTTAGTTGTCTTGGGTGGAAAAGGCATAGGTTTTTGAACCCACGGTTCTCTTTCTTTACCATGTTTTCTAGCAACAAAGTCTCTTTTATCATATCTTTTATTTTTAGGTTGTGGGTTATCAAGATCAACATGTGGTTCTATCTCAACATCATTATCTCGTTCTTTTTGATTATTCGGTTGGGCATCTTCATGAACATCAACATTATATTTTTCATTATCAATAGGTGAGTGTTCATTACTAGATTGAGTTTCAGCATCTGAGATAGAAGTTTCATTTTCATTATCAGGAGGTTTTTCTATTTCAGGTTCACTACAAGTATGCAAAGTCCTATCATTTTTATTTTTCTTTTTCTTTTTAGAAGGACTAGTTGCACTAGTGTTATTTCTTTGTGAATCTTGTTCAATTCTTTTTGGGTGTCCCTCAGGATAAAGTGGTTCCTGAGTCAATTTACCTCCTCTAGTTGCAACTCTAACGGCAAAGTCATGCATATTATGATTTATTTCATCAAGTAATTCTCTTTGTTATTTAGCAACTTGTTCTAACTGGGTTTGCACCATAGAAGCATGTTTTCCAACACCTCTAACATCATTTGATGTTCTAAATAACAAGTCACTCAAGCAAGCAATCATATCAGAATTATATTTCAATTGTTTCATAACATTTGCATTGAAGTGATCTTGTTTTCTAATATAGTTTTCAAACTCATAAAGGCATTGACTAGGATGCATATTGTGAGGATTATCATTTTCATTGAACTTCATAAGAGAATTTTTCTCTACCACCCTAGGCAGTGGTGGTGTATTAAGTCCATGTATTTCTTCAATATGAGGTAAAATTTCAACATCCTCAACTTTAATACCTTTTTCCTTCACAGATTTCTTTGCCTCTTGCATATCTTTAGGACTGAGATATAATATACCCCTCTCCTTCGGAGTGGGTTTAGGCGGTGGTTCAGGAGGAGTCCAATCATCATAATTTTTCAATATGTTATTCAATAATTCTTCGACTTGAGCAATAGTTCGTTCCCTGAAAACACAATCTGCACAACTATCTAGGAAGTCCCTAGAAGCATCGGTTAGTCCATTATAGAAGATATCAAGTATTTCATTTTTCTTAAGAGGATGATCAGGCAAAGCATTAAGTAATTGGCAAAGCCTCCCCCAAGCTTGTGGGAGACTCTCTTCTTCAGTTTGCACAAAGTTAAATATTTCCTGTAAGGCAGCTTGTTTCATATGAGTAGGAAAATATTTTTCAGAGAAGTAATAAATCATATCCTGGGGACTACGCACACAACCAGGAGTAAGAGTATTGTACCAAGCTTTAGCATCACCCTTTAATGAAAAAGGAAATAATTTGAGAATAAAGTAATAGCGGTTTTCTCATCATGAGTAAAAAAGGGTGGCTATATCATTCAACTTAGTAAGATGTGCCACAACAGTTTCAGTTTCATAACCATGGAAAGGATCAGATTCAACCAAAGTAATTAACTCTGGGTCGATAGAGAATTCATAATACTTATCAGCAATACAGATAGGTGAAGTAGCAAATTTAGGATCACATTTCATTCTAGCATTCAGAGATTTTTCTTTATACTTGCATAGTAATTTCTCTAGATCATCTCTATCATTGCAAGCAAGAATATCTCTAGTTGCTTCTTCACTCATAACATAACCTTCCGGTACCTTAGGCATTTCATATCTAGGAAGGCTAGTTCTAGCAAGTGTTTCAGGAGTTTCAGTTTCAAGCTCATCATCAGATTCAACAACATCATGTTGTATTACTCTAGCAATTTGTTCATCAAGAAAATCACCAAGTGGCACATCATCATTATCAAGCAAGGTACTAGCATCATCATAAGCATCATTCATAGTAGAAGTATCATCACCAATAACTTGCGACATATCAGGATTCATAGCATGTGGTGGTGTTGCAAGTTTACTCATAACAGAAGGTGAATCTAAAGCCGAACTGGATGGCTTTTTTTACCTCCCCTCGTCCTTGAGGGAAATATCTTAGGCTTAGGATCCTTCAGATTCTTCATATGATAATATGATAATAATCTCGAGTGATCCAACAAATATAGCTATGCTCCCCGACAACGGCACCGGAAAAAGGTCTTGATAACCCACAAGTATAGGGGATCGCAATAGTTTTCGAGGGTAGAGTATTCAACCCAAATTTATAGATTTGACACAAGGGGAGCCAAAGAATATTTGAAGGTATTAGCAGCTGAGTTGTCAATTCAACCACACCTGGAGATTAATTATCTGCAGCAAAGTGATCAGTAGCAAAGTAGTTTGATAGTTTTGATAGTAGTGACAGCAGCAATGGTAACAATAACAGTGATAGCAGTAATTTTGTAGCAAGTGTAACAATGATGATAACAGTAGTAACTTAGCAAGAACAATACAAGATAAATTCTTAGGCATTGGACCGGTGACTTGTTGGATGATATTCATCATGTGACAATTATAACCTAGGGCGATACGGCACTAGCTCCAGTTTGTCGATATAATGTAGGCATGTATTCCATAAATAGTCATACGTGCTTTATTAAAAGAACTTGCATGACATCTTTTGTCCTACCCTCCCGTGGCAGCGGGGTCCATATTGGAAACTAAGGGATATTAAGGCCTCCTTTTAATAGAGAACCGGAACAAAGCATTAACACATAGTGAATACATGAACTCCTCAAACTACGGTCATCACCGAGAGTGGGCCCGGTTGTTGTCACTCCGGGGTTGTCGGATAATAACCGTAGTAGGTGACTATACCTTGCAAGATCAGATCTAAAACATGGATATAATGATGAATTCATAAATGGTTCAGATCTGAGTTCATGGTACCTGGGCCTAAAGTGACAAGCATTAAGCATAGCAACATCATTCTAAGAACATAATGGATACTAGGGATTGGGCCCTAACAAAACTAACTCGATTACATGATGAATCTCATCCAAATCCTCACTGACCAACGAGCCTACGAAGGAATTACTCACTCCCGACGGGGAGCATCATGGAATTGGCAATGGAGATGGGTTGGTGATGACGAAGAACAAAGATCCCCCTCTCCGGAGCCCCAAACGGACTCCAGATCTGCACTCCCGAGGAAGAACAGGGCTTGGCGGCGGCTCTGTCTCGTGGATTGCGTAATTATTTTCTTCCTGATTTTTATGGAAATATGTGAATTTATAGTATCAGGGGGTCGTCAGCGGGGCCACCAGGTGGGTACAGCCCACCTGGGCGCGCCAGGAGAGGGGGGCGCGCCCTGGTGGGTTGTGCCCACCCAGGTGCCCCTCTCCGACAGGTCTTGGCTCCAAAAATTCTTATTATTGATAAAAAATCCTAGCAAAGTTTCGTTTTATTCCGAGAAGTTTAATTTCTGCACAAAACAACACCATGATAGTTCTGTTGAAAACAACGTTAGTTCGGGGTTAGTTTCATTCAAATCATGCAAATTACAGTCTAGAACAAGAGGAAAAGCATGAGAAAAAGTAGATGCGTTGGAGATGTATCAGTGTACCAAAGGTAAGGATGCAGGAAAACAAATTTTATCATGCTCCTTCGGAAGCAAGTCTTACTTTGGATTGTGTGACCCGGGGTCCCCAGTCAATATTATTCCTTACACTCTTTATGCAAAAAATCATGAGGAGCTTTCTCGACATACCCTTGAGCCAACTGATGTTGTTATTAAGCTTGCAGATAAGACAGATAGAATACCTTGGGGCGTCCTTAAAGATGTTAACATTATAATAGGATCACTCATTTATCTCACTGATATTTATGTATCGATGATTTCAGAGGATCAAGATTATCCTATTATTGTTGGAACTTCTTTTATGAATGTTGCAGGAGCTTATATCAAAATGAAAATTATCTCTATGAATGGGGGGATGAGATGATTAAATTCCCATTCTGTTCTATCTTAAGAAAACCATATCAAGAAGAAGCTCAAGATGAGGGAGAGCAAAAATTAAATCAACTAGCTCAGATTCATCTCCAAACTCCGAAAGATGAAGTTTAAAGGGTCCTGGTAAGACTGATGAGTGATATTTTTACACTCATCTACCTTAGTTTAAACCGACATGTTTCAATTTAAAAAGAGATATTCGCTCCGATGTTGCTACTAATGACTAATGAATGCAAAGGATTCCACAAATCCTAGCTTTGGTGTGTTTCCATGGGAAATGGGCTGGAAAGGGAAGAAATCACGTGGGAATATGCAAGGGAATGGAAATGAAGAAAGAAGGAATTATCAGGAGGCGCACCTGCGAAGAGAGGGCAAAATATGGCGTTCCATACGGGCGTGAGCGCCCGTATGGCATGGAAACAAAGGCAGATCGTCTACATGAACAACTTTTATAAAGGGGACATCATCAAAATGTCAACATGGGAGCGTCGACAGAAGCTAGAACATCATAATCTTCATCATCATCCACAAACCCTAGCCGCCGCCATTTCCATCTCCATAGCGACCATGACCACCATAGTGCTTCCTCATCTAGTTCATACTTGTAATCGTGCATCGCACAAGGCATCTAATGTAAGACATGTTTGCAATTAATCCATTTTCAAGATGTGTTCTTCAATGTTTACTTCTCGTGATCTCATCTCCATGTGTGAGTAGTTCGGTAAGGTATGGGTTAAGGCATGGGTCTTGCCACCCTCTGTATTTGTTGTGGGGCTCAATGGAAGTGCTTTGAATTAACATCATGTATGTGTGAAATAAAATTGTTCCGTAGATGTCTCTTGTCTTGTCCACGATCTTCATCCTTGCAGGTACCCAAGATCATGGAGATCAAGCACCCATGAGGCTAGGAGCAAGGAGACCGTGATGTATACCAAACACCGGTAACAGTAAGCTTCAGTAGGGTAACACAGATCCTATCCTTGGTGATTCATGAGGTGTAGTCGTTAAATGCCCAAAGCTCTTGTATGATTTAATTATATTAATTATCAAGGCAACCCCGCGCGACAGATAGGGCCTGCGGTAGGACAACTGATTCTTGATGTAGGACGCGTGCCAGTGAAGATGTTATTTGGACACATCCCCCACTTTGATCTGTAACAAGCACATCCCAATGGGTGACTTCAAGCGCACAAATTAAGAACATACCTAGTCCCAACACAAATACATGGTTGTATGCATTAAGACCTCATACCCGTACCTCATTTTATTATAAGTGTTTGAATCACTATTTGTTTGCCTGATCGAGTCAAAAGATGGAATTGACACTTTACATAAGCTTGCTAGAGACCATCGCTTCCAGGGAATCTTCCTCTGATGGGTTCGATAACCCAGGGTCACCTCTGTAGAAATAGGTGCAGGATACACTTTTCTATTCCAATATCGAATCAATAAAAGGAGGTATCAAGCCCTTTTTTGGCGTCGTTGCCGGGGAGGAGTTTTGTATCCCTAGTATTTGTGTTTAGAGTTTTTGTTAAAGTTAAGTTTCAGTTTTTGTTTTTAAGTTTCTATTTTTAGTTTAAGTTTTATTTTTGTTGCTAGTCTTGTCAGTTGAGAAAAACCAAAAACATTACTATGGCTCATAATCTTGGGAGTTTTGCTACTCCCAACAACAACTTCATGCCTGAACCCATAGCACAACCTGAGGTTGCATCCGATGAGTATGAGATCAAACCGAAGTTAGTTTCCATGGTTCAACAGGACCAACTTGGAGACTCTATTTCTGAAGATGCCGGTATGCACTTGCATAATTTTACTGAACTGTGCAACGTGACACACATTAGAGTTATGACCCTGACGCTTTAAAGTTGCGTTTCTTTCCTTTCTCTTTGAGAGGAGAAACAAAGGTGTGACTTCTAGCTCTACCTATAGGCACTATTACTTCTTGGGTTGATTGTTGCAAAAAAAATTATCTATGTTTTGTCCACCTACAAAGATTATGCAATTACATTCTCATATTACAAGTTTCAAGTAGGAAGAACGTGAGCCACTAGCGCTTGCGTGGGATAGAATGAAAGAAGCTCTAAGGAACTGTCCTAATCATGGAATGGAGGTATGGTTAATCCTTCGTATGTTTTATAATGGCTTAAATCACATGTCAAAAACTATGCTTGATACAGCTGCTGAAGGAACAATTATGGGAAATCCCATAGATGAAGTCAAGAAACTACTCAATGATATGTAAGAAAACCATGCCCAATGTCATTGAAGAAAGTAGCATAGAGTTGACGGCCAAACTTGATGAACTTATCTCCATGATGAAAGGTAAAGACGAGGTAAATGTGAATGCCATCACTAATGAATAAACTAGTGATGTGAATTTTATTGCTCATAATAGCTATAATCCCGACTGAAAAATAATGGTTATGCTCCTAGACTTCATTATCCTAGTAATGGAGGGGCATCAAATAATTTCAATGGAGCTAATAGCAGCAATAGAAATACTCTTGAAGAAACTCCTAAAAAATTATTGCTAGTCGAACTGAGCAGAATGAAAACTCAAGAATATCTTCAAGAATCATGATAACTTACTTGGTCAATTGACCATTAAGGTTATTGGACTAACAAATGATGTGCAAATACTTGAAGGAAGATCCAAGAATATGGAGGCACAAGTGGCTAAAATTGCAGAGAGCCAAACATTAATCTTAGCCAAGTTTGTAGGTAAACCAGAACCTAACCCGGTTGAAGATGTTAAGATAGTTAGAAGCAAAGATGAGAAGACTGAAGAGCTAGACGCAAGCCATGTGCCAGAGTATAATTACACCGTTGCTGATTTTGTGAAGATGATATCAAGGAAATATCCACTACCTGAGGTAATTAATAATGAAGCATATAATGTCTTTGTTGAGAAAGTTGCAACCAAGTGTCGAGGGAAACGACACCTATCGGATCACAAGGAATCCCTTTTGCTACGGTTGGCGGGTGCGGGGCTGTCGAAAGAGAGGATTAAGAGATCAACGCAGGGGGATTATCCAGGTTCGGGCCGCAAGTGATGCGTAATACCCTATTCCTGCTGGTTTATGTTTATCTGGTGTTCTTGGACTAGCTACAAAGCGTGCAGGGTCCAAAAAGTCCGAGTCCTTCCTTAGTACACCGCGGTCCTCCTTTTATAGTCAAAAGGGTCTGCCACAGTGGCACATAGGAGGTGGAAAGTTGTACAGTAGTCGAGTCTATCTCCTGGCACCGAAGGACAACTGCATTTAATGCGCTGCCGACATGTCCTTCAGGATTTATCGGGGACGGCAAGGAAGCTCGTCCCAGTTGTCGCCGCCTTGCCTAGCTTCGATGTGCGTCCGAGCTGACGTGGTGTGTAGTGCCACGCTAGCTGGCTGGCTGCTGAGTTGGTGCGGTGGCAGAGTCTTCGCGAAGATCTGCATGCCACCACGCAGGTGCTTGCTGGGTTGGCCTGGAGGCCGCACGTCACCATGCAGGTGCCTACCTAGTTGGTGGGCTGGCAGCTACATGGGAACGGCAGTGGAGTCTTGGCAGATGTGGGCCTGGCTGCAGCCCCGCAGATGTCTTCGGCAAGAGTATTGCCGGGGCCCCGACAAGGGTCTTGCCGCGGCATCGTGGGCCTCCCCGGCAAGGGTCTTGCCGGGGGGGACTCGTAGGTATCCTCGGTAAGGATCTTGCCGAGGATCTTCGTCTTCTGATTCTCATCTAATCTTGCATGTTCTTGGTCTTCACAAAGATCTGCATGCCACCACGGAGGCACCTCCCGAGCTTTGGTTCCAATGTGGTTGAGGGCACCTCGCCCTTCTGCTCTTCGTGTTTCTAGCCTAGAGCACAGATCTGGTAGCCTTTGCCTCTTGTACCCCGCCAAGCGTGGCCATGGGCATGGGGCTGCGACTGCCCGCGCACAAGTAAAGGGGTACAAAAAGGGACCCCTACTTTTGTACACCGACACCAAGGTACATGAACTTGATGATGAAAGAAAGAAGCTTTACAGTAAGTTACTAGCTAAGCAAGAAGATGCTTTTGAAACCACTATAGAGATTGAGATTGGATTGAATAAATTCAGTGCTTTATGTGATCTAGGGGCTAGTGTTTCCACTATTCCCAAATCTGTTTATGATAGTCTCAATCTACGTCCTTATGCAACTACTGAAATTATATTGAATATGGCTAATTGTACTTTTATTCGGGAAGTAGGCATTAAGCATGGAGTTATTCTAACCTATAAGAAGGCTGGCCAACCCACCCATCTGAGGGCTCCCTCGATTTCGCGTTGTTCTGCCCGTTCGATCGCCTCTAGTCTGGTCAATGTGCTCGCATGGCCCGTTCGATTTTGACTGCCTGTTTTGACCCAATGATCCTGCGTGGAATCCGATGACCGGTGTGCTTGCCGAGTTCTTCTGTTGGCTGGTTCAAAAATCTAGGGTGACCACTCCTCGCGCGTCGCGTGGCTTGCCCGTGATTACCGCGGCGTGCATCGTGCACTACAAGAATCTACTTATTTGCCGTCTGCCATGGTAGATGGCAAAGGCACCAAAAGCGGACGGCAAAGGCCTTTGTCGTGTGTCACCGACGCCGAACCTGCTATTGGAGAACATAGCATGCAATTTCAAAAAAGTTCATATGACGTTGTGGTGTTCTAGGTGGCGTGAGTTGCGAAACTATTCCACATTGTTTGAAATGAAGACCAAACTCATAACTCAAACATTCACCTCCACGATCAGATCGTTGAAACTTTATTTTCTTGTTACGATGACTTTCCGCTTCACTATGAAATTCTTTGAACTTTTCAAATGTTTCAGACTTATGTTTCATTAAGTAGATATACCCATATCTACTCAAATCATTTGTGAAGGTCAAAAAATAACGATACCCGCCGTGAGCCTCAACACTCATCAGACCGCATACATCAGTATGTATTATTTCCAATAAGTCAGTTGCTCGCTCCATTGTTCCGGAGAACGGAGTCTTAGTCATCTTTCCCATGAGGCATGGTTCGCAAGCAACAAGTGATTCATAATCAAGTGATTCCAAAAGCCCATCAGCATGGAGTTTCTTCATGCTCTTTACACCAATATGACCTAAACGGCAGAGGCACAAATAAGTTGCACTATCATTATTAACTTTTCATGTTTTGGCTTCAATATTATGAATATGTGTATCACTACAATCGAGATTCAACAAAAATAGACCACTCATAAAGGGTGCATGACCATAAAAGATATTACTCATATAAATAGAACAACCATTATTCTTTGATTTAAATGAATAACCATCTCGCATCAAACAAGATCCAGATATAATGTTAATGCTCAACGCTGGCACCAAATAATAATTATTTAGGTCTAAAACTAATCCTGAAGGTAGATGTAGAGGTAGCATTCGGACGGCGATCACATCGACTTTGGAACCATTTCCCACGAGCATCGTCACCTCGTCCTTAGCTAATCTTCGTTTAATCCGTAGCCCCTGTTTCGAGTTGCAAATATGAGCAACAGAACCAGTATCAAATACACAGTTGCTACTACGAGCATTAGTAAGGTACACATCAATAACATGTACATCCAATATACCTTTCACTTTTCCATCCTTCTTATCCACGAAATACTTGGGGCAGTTCCGCTTCCAGTGACTAGTCCCTTTGCAGTAGAAGCACTCTGTTTCAGGCTTAGGTCCAGACTTGGGCTTCTTCCCAGGAGCAGCAACTAGTTTGCCGTTCTTCTTGAAGTTCCCCTTCTTCCCTTTGCCCTTTTTCTTGAAACTAGTGGTCTTGTTAACCGTCAACACTCGATGCTCCTTCTTGATTTCTACCTTCGTAGCCTTTAGCATTGCAAAGAGCTTAGGAATTGTCTTTTCCATCCCTTGCATATTATAGTTCATCACGAAGCATTTATAGCTTGGTGGCAGTGATTGAAGAACTCTATCAATGACACTATCATCAGGAAGATTAACTCCCTGCTGAGTCAAGTGGTTATGGTACCCAGACATTCTGAGTATGTGTTCACTAACAGAACTATTCTCCTCCATTTTGCAGCTATAGACCTTGTTGGAGACTTCATATCTCTCAACTCGGGCATTTGCTTGAAATATTAACTTCAACTCCTGGAACATCTCATATGCTCCATGACGTTCAAACCGTCTTTGAAGTCCCGATTCTAAGCCGTAAAGCATGGCACCCTGAACTATCAAGTAGTCATCAGCTTTGCTCTACCAGACATTCATAACATTCGGAGTTGCCGCTATAGTGGGGCTTTCACCTAGCGGTGGTTCGAGGACATAATTCTTCTGTGCAGCAATGAGGATAATCCTCAAGTTACGGACCCAGTCCATGTAGTTGCTACCATCATCATTCAACTTAGCTTTCTCGAGGAACGCATTAAAATTCAAGGGAATGGTAGCACGGGCCATTGATCTACAACAACATAGATATGCAAAAACTATCAGGTACTAAGTTCATGATAAATTAGAGTTCAATTAATCATATTACTTAAGAACTCTCACTTAGATAGACATCCCTCTAGTCATCTAAATGATCATGTGATCCATATCAACTAAACCATGTCCGATCATCACGTGAGATGGAGTAGTTTTCAATGGTGAACATCTCTATGTTGAACATATCTACTATATGATTCACGTTCGACCTTTCGGTCTTAGTGTTCCTAGGCTCGTCAAGTTTAAGCCGAGTATTCTGCACGTGCAAAACTGGCTTGCACCCATTGTATGTGAAGGTAGAGCTTATCACACCCGATCATCATGTGGTGTCTTGGCACGACGAACTATAGCAATGGTGCATACTCGGGGAGAACACTTATACCTTGAAATTTAGTGAGGGATTATCTTATAATGCTACCGCCATACTAAGAAAAATAAGATGCATAAAATATAAACATCACATGCAATGAAAATATGTGACATGATATGGCCATCATCATCTTGTGTCTTTGATCTCCATCTCTAAAGCACTGTCATGATCTCCATCATCACCGGCTTGACACCTTTATCTCCATCGTAGCGTCGTTGTCGTCTCGCCAACTATTGCTTCTACAACTATCGCTACCACATAGTGATAAAGTAAAGCAATTACATGGCGATTGCATTTCATACAATAAAGCGACAACCATAAGGCTCCTGCCAGTTGTCGATAACTTCTACAAAACATGATCGTCTCATACAATAAATTATATCGCATCATGTCTTGACCACATCACATCACAACATGCCCTGCAAAAACAAGTTAGACGTCCTCTACTTTGTTGTTGCAAGTTTTATGTGTCTGCTATGGCCTTCTAGCAAGAACCGTTCTTACCTACACATCAAAACCACAACGATTTACGTTGATACGTCTCCAACGTATCTATAATTTTTGATTGTTCCATGCTATTATATTATCCATCTAGGATGTTTTATATGCATTTATATGCTATTTTATATGATTTTTGGGACTAACCTATTAACCCAGAGCCTAGTGCCAATTCCTGTTTTTTCCTTGTTTTTGAGTATCACAGAAAAGGAATACCAAACGGAGTCCAATTGACGTGCCAATTTTTGATGATTTTTTATGGACCAAAAGAAGCCCCCGGAGTAAAAGAGTTGGGCCAAAAGAGTCCCGAGCTGTCCACGAGGGTGGGGGGCGTGCCCACCCCCTGGGCGTGCGGCCCTATCCCTTGGATGACTCGGAGACCCCCCTGACGTGAGACCTACGCCAAAATTCCTATAAATACAAAAACCTCCAAAAAAATAACCTAGATCGGGAGTTCCGCCGTTGCAAGCCTCTGTAGCCACCAAAATCCAATCGGGACCCTGTTCGGTCACCCTACCGGAGGGGGGGATCCCTCACCGGTGGCCATCTTCATCATCCCGGCGCTCTCCATGATGAGGAGGGCGTAGTTCACCCTCGGGGCTGAGGGTATGTACCAGTAGCTATGTGTTTGATCTCTCTCTCTGTCTCTCGTGTTCTTGATTCGGTACGATCTTGATGTATCGCGAGCTTTGCTATTATAGTTGGATCTTATGATGTTTCTCCCCCTCTACTCTCTTGTGATGGATTGAGTTTTCCCTTCGAAGTTATCTTATCGGATTGAGTCTTTAAGGATTTGAGAACACTTGATGTATGTCTTGCGTGGGATACCCGTGGTGACAATGTGGTGTTCTATTGATTCACTTGATGTATGTTTTGGTGATCAACTTGCGAGTTCCATGACCTTGGGAATCTATGCATAGGGGTTGGCACACGTTTTCGTCTTGACTCTCTGGTAGAAACTTTGGGGCACTCTTTGAAGTTCTATGTGTTGGTTGAATAGATGATTCTGAGATTGTGTGATGCATATCGTATAATAATACCCACGGATACTTGAGGTGACATTGGAGTATCTAGGTGACATTAGGGTTTTGGTTGATTTGTGTCTTAAGGTGTTATTTCAGTACGAACTCTATGATAGATCAAACGGAAAGAATAGCTTCGTGTTATTTTACTATGGACTCTTGAATAGATCGATCAGAAAGAATAACTTTGAGGTGGTTTCGTACCCTACAATAATCTCTTCGTTTGTTCTCCGCTATTTGTGACTCTCGAGTGACTCTTTGTTGCATGTTAAGGGATAGTTATATGATCCAATTATGTTATTATTGTTGAGAGAACTTGCACTAGTGAAAGTATGAACCTTAGGCCTTGTTTCCTAGCATTGCAATACCGCTTATGCTCACTTTTATCATTAGTTACCTTGCTGTTTTTATATTTTCAGATTACAAAAACCTATATCTACCATACATATTGCACTTGTATCACCATCTCTTCGCCGAACTAGTGCACCTATACAATTTACCATTGTATTGGGTGTGTTGGGGACACAAGAAACTCTTTGTTATTTGGTTGCAGGGTTGTTCGAGAGAGACAATGTTCAACCTATGCCTCCCACGGATTGATAAACCTTAGGTCATCCACTTGAGGGAAATATGCTACTGTCCTACAAACCTCTGCACTTGGAGGCCCAACAACGTCTACAAGAAGAATGTTGTGAAGTAGACATCAAGCAATTTCTGGCGCCGTTGCCGGGGAGGTGAGTGCTTGAAGGTATATCTTTAGATCTTGCAATCGAATCTTTTAGTTTCTTGTTTTATCACTAGTTTAGTTTATAAAATAAAACTACAAAAAAATGGAATTAAGGTTGCCTCATATGCTTCATCTTTTTAATGTCTTTCGTGAAAATGATGGGAAGGAAAATTGTGCTCAAGTACTAGAAGAAGAATTACATAGAATGCTTGGCATAAAATATGTGAATGATGAGCATGATTGCAATGTTGTTAGTATGAATTCTTTGAATACCCATGATGCTAATGATATGCAAAGCCACAAGCTTGGGGATGCTATGTTTGATGAAGATGATATGTTTAGTCCCCCAAGTTTTGATGAGCAAATTTATTATGAAGAAAGCATGCCTCCTATTTATGATGATTATTGTGATGACATGTATGCTATAAAGAATAAAGATAACCATGAGACTTGTCATCATGATTTTAATTTTCAGTTGGATTATGCTTCACATGATAGTTACTTTGTTGAGTTTGCTCCCACTACTATTGATGATAATACATTTTCTTATGTGGAGAGTAGTAAAATTTCTATGCAAGTAGATCATGAAAAGAATGCTTTATATGCTGGTTATATGGTTGAATTCATTCATGATGCTACTGAAAATTATTATGAGAGAGGATCATATGCTTCTACATATTGCAATAATATCAAGTTTCCTCTCTATGTGTTGAAAATCTTGAAGATATGCTTGTTTTACCTTCCTATGCTAGTTGATTATTGTTCCCATAAGTTATTTTCTCACAAAATCCCTATGCACAGGAAGTGGGTTAAAATTAAATGTGCTAGTCATATTCTTCATGATTCTCTCTTTATGTTTCAATCCTTATCTTTTATGTGAGCATCATTGAAATCATCATGCCTAGCTAGGGGCGTTAAACAATAGCGCTTGTTGGGAGGCAACCCAATTTTATTTTTGTTCTTTGCTTTTTGCTCTGTTTAGTAATAAATAATTCATATAGCCTCTGGTTAGATGTGGTTTTATGTTTAATTAGTGTTTGTGCCAAGTAGAACCTTTGGGAAGACTTGGGTGAAGTCTTTGCGATCTCGCTGTAAAAAACAGAAACTTTTGTGCTCACAAGATTAGCTGCCATCTTTTACTGGAGACTGATTTTAGGTTGATTCTTTTTGCATATGATTAATAGACAAAGTCCTCAGGTACACCAATTTATTTCAGAATTTTTGGAGTTCCATAAGTATACGTTTGATACAGATTACTACAGATTGTTCTGTTTTTGACAGATTCTGTTTTCTATGTGTTGTTTCCTTATTTTGATGAATCTATGAGTAGTATCGGAGGGTATAAACCATAGATAAGTTGGAATATAGTAGATATTACACCTATGAATTTAGAATGAGTTCACAACAGTACCAAAAGTGGTGATTTATTTTTTTATACTAACGGAGCTTTCGAGTTTTCTGTTGAGTTTTGTGTTGTGAAGTTTTCAAGTTTTGGGTAAAGATTCGATGGACTATGGAATAAGGAGTGGCAAGAGCCTAAGATTGGGGATGCCCAAGGCAACCCAAGGTAATATTCAAGGATAACCGAGAGCCTAAGCTTGGGGATGCCCCGTATGGCATCACCTCTTTCATCTTCGTTCATCGGTAACTTTACTTGGAGCTATATTTTTATTCACCACATGATATGTGTTTTGCTTGGAGCGTCATTTTATTTTTATTTGTTTTGCTTGCTGTTTTAATAAAATACCAAGATCTGAAATTCTTAAATGTTAGAGAGTCTTCACATAATTGCATAATTATTCGACTACTCATTGATCTTCACTTATATTTTTAGGAGTAGTTTGTCATTTGCTCTAGTGCTTCACTTATATCCTTTTAGAGCACGGCGGTGGTTTTATTTTGAAGAAATTATTGATCTCTTATGCTTCACTATATTATTTTGAGAGTATTTTAGAACAGCATGGTAATTTGCTTTGGTTATGAAACTAGTCCTAATATGATAGGCATCTAAGATGGGTATAATCAAAACTTTCATATAAAGTGCATTGAATACTATGAGAAGTTTGATACTTGATGATTGTTTTGAGATATGAAGATGGTGATATTAAAGTTGTTCTAGTTGAGTGATTGTGAATTTGAGAAATACTTGTGTTAGAGTATGCAAGTCCCGTAGCACCATGATTTTTCATACATGTCACTCTTGATTCGTTGCCCATCCCGGTACACCATCGGAGGCATTCATATAGAGTCATATTTTGTTCTAGTATTGAGTTGTAATCATTGAGTTGAAAATAAATAGAAGTGTGATGATCATCATTAATAGAGCATTGTCCCATGAAAAAAAAGAGAAAGGCCAAAAAAGGGAAAGGCCAAATAAAAAAAGAAAAAAGAAAGGCCAAATAAAAAAGGAAGGCCTAAAAAAGGGAGGGACAATGCCACTATCCTTTTTCCACACTTGTGCTTCAAAGTAGCACCATGATCTTTATGATAGAGAGTCTCTTATTTTGTCACTTTAATATAGTAGTGGGAATTTTTCATTATAGACACTACAAAAAAATACACTTTCGTGATGATACGTGTTTGTCACAGTAGGTCGCGTTTTTTGTCATGCATGTACATCCATGACGATTTTATGACAGAATCAAGATAGTCATACCTACGCTGTCGTAGAAGTGTTCCATGACATTACCAAAATTATCATCATGGAAGTGTCCACTTCCATGACGATAAATCGTGCGTCACAAAAGTGCTTTCGTCAAGGGTGACCGACACATGGCATCCACCGTAACGGAACGCCGTTAAGCTATCGGGTCGGGTTTTGGATCCGATAACCCGTTAACAGCCCCAACTAATGGGGATTTTCCACGTGTAAAATCATCATTGGCTGGAGGAAACACGTGTCGGCTCATCGTTGGGACAGATGTCATCCACTCATTGGACGGAAGGCACCTATGATACATCGACACGTGGCATGGCCCAACAGAGGCCCATTCCTGTGAAAAGGCCGGCCTGTTTGACTTGGTCAAAAGATGGCGGGCCGGCCCATGGAAACCCTGTTAACGGCCTGTTCGCATATAGCCCATTTACAGCCCGCTAACCCAAGGCCCGTTACGCCCTATCTGAATTAGGCCCGGTAGCGTCATCTGGGCCATCCAATATGATTCCAGCCCGTTTTCACTTCTGGCCCATGTATGGCCAATGACGTCTTTCGGTCCATATGAGGCCCTTTGTAACTCTTGGCCTATTAACAGCCCGTGGTGAAACTGGCCCGTAATGAACAGTGTATCACTTTACACCCGTTAACGACCCGTGGTGAAATTGGCCCGTAATGAACAGTGTATCACCTTAAACCCATTAATGGATCGTTATTCCGTTGGGCCGTTTCTAGCTCATGTTATCTTTCGGCCTTCTCAGATCCCATTTATTCTTGGGCTCATTTATAGCATTCGTTTACTTATGGCCCGTTACTGTCATTTTCTGCTTGTGGGCCAAATTCAGCCCATGGTTACAGTCGGCCCGTTTGTGGTCCGTTAATACGTTGGGCCATTTTCATAGCGTCATCAAATACAGCCTATTAACGATGGCCCATTATGGTCGGCCCATGAACGGATGATTCCAACTCTAGCCCGTTTACGACCATAATGCAGTCTGTTTGGCCCATGTTTGGCCAATCGATCATACGGCCCATATAAGGCCCATTGATGATACGGCCCACAGAAGGCCCATTGTTTCTATGGCCCGTAGAAGGCCCATTGTTTCTACGACCCGTAGAAGGCCCACTGTTTCTACGGCCAGTAGGAGGCCCAGTGTCACTACAGTAAATATTAGCCCATGGTTATTGTGGCCTAGTTTTAAAAAATAGGTTATTGCAGCCACTAGCAAACCGCGGAAAAAGAACTGCAGTGACTACAAGCAAACAAATAAACAAGACAACAAGGAAATAAATAAGCAAGCAACTAACGCTAGGCTATCATGGCTATTACACATATTACATCCACTAGGCATCAAAGTTCGCCACCAGTGCAAATATAGGGAACAAAGCAGCATATCATATACACTGGTTGCCAAAGTTGGTGACCAGCGCAAATAAACGCCGCAACAAAACAAATCCAGAACTGAAACCACTTCAGAAGATCTCAAGAAACAATATCCTGGGTACCCATAATGCTGGCAAGATGCTGAGCAAGCTTATTAACTTTCTCTTGTTTGGCGCTTAAATCCTCCAACGCTTGCTGTTGCACCAGGAAATATGCATCTGAATTCTGCAGGGACTTCCTCAGTCCTTCAGCTTCCTATCGCAGCACATCTGATCGATGTCTTTCAACTTGAAGTTGAGACTCAAGAAGACGAACTGATTCAGGGAGCGAGTTCGAAGAGCTTGTGCCAGCAGTAGTGGCCAGTAACTCGAACACTACATGAAGACAGGAGTTTTGGGTTCTCTCACTGTCGTCAAGATAGTTTTTATCAGCTTTGTTGGAGACCAACATGGATGTCTCACTATCTTGAACCTTATCTGCATTACTTCCTTTACCATTCGATAACGTGGTACTGTTCTCCAATATTTTGTCCGCATTCTAAAAGAGAAACAAGCAGACACATCCCATGTTTACCATGTTGTATATGAAACTCATTTTGGTAAATGAGTTCAGTAGTAAAGTGGACAGGATAACAACATGAAACAAACATATATCTATGTACCATGGTCACTTTATGGTCTATATCATTCTAGTTTTTGTTGCCAAATCAAGATAGAGACACAATTCAAATAATATTTGTTCAAGACAAAGCAGAATAGACAGAATATAAGTGTGGGTAACTATAGAGCAATAACAACACTTGTAATGTGCATGACATGAGAACATATCTGTTTATTCAATTGAAACTGAAATCAACATAGAGCAGGTTACAACAGCAAACCAGTTAAAGAAACATGTTTAAAACATACCTGTTGCGCCATTGGAGTTTCAATTCCATCCTTCAAATTTGAAAATAGTTGGTATGAGTAAATACAGTAATGCAAGAGCAAAGGAGTATGAACCATAGCTACAGAACCTAACCTGAGAACAAATCTTCTTCTCCTTTAAGCATTGAGTTGGGATTCGGAGTGGTGGTCCTCGTGCTTTGGGCACTGCAGTTCCCTTACTAACTACTCGTGTTTGGGTGCTCTGTGGTGGAGACAGTGCTGTGTCAACTGGAACTGGGTTACTATCTACCGAGGTTTGGGTTAGAACGGGTGTAGCTGGTTCTCTGTCCAACTGGGTAGGGGTACAATCTGCGAGAGTCTGGGTTATGTGTGGTGGATCTGGTCCTTGGGCAAGTACAACCGTGGTTCTATCTGCATCAACTGGTAACACTATCTTTTCTAAAGACCGTGTTGTTACTCCCTTAGATACTGCCATCACGCTCTCCAATTCAAATGTCTGATAAACAAGAAAAGTAACTGAAACTATAGACATTGTATGATAGGCAGGTGCAATGGATAGTGGGGAATAAAAGAGGGCATGAAATAATTCATATTTATGTTGTCTAACCAAACAGGATAGCATGACACAATTTCACATATATGATGGCTAACTAAACAAGATAGCATGACACAATTTCACATTATGATGGCTAACTAAAAAAGATGGAAAGACATAGTTCAAAATATGAGACTATATAAACAGGATGACATGACATAACTATGTAGTGTGTTTATTAAATAGTTTGGCATGCCATAATTCACATACATTTACGGATAGAATGCCATAATTCAAAATATGATGACTGTAAACACTAAACAGGATGAGATGATATAACTATATGATGTCTTTATTAAATGGGTTGCCATGCCATAATTCAGATAGATGATGTGTATGTACTATGTAAACATGATGGCATGATATAATTCAAATATATGATTTATATAGTAAGCAAGTAAGCAGATGGCAATCCATATATGATGTAAAAACTAAGCAATGCAAGATAACATGCATGACATGGGTAATATAACCCAGCCAAGTTTGAGCATAGACCTCAAGGGGGAAATAGGACTGGTCATCAGTCTCTGAATCCTCCTCTGAGGAGCTCTCTGTAACCAGCAAGATGTCTGCTTCTGCAGGTAGCATTGTTTGCTCTAAATACCTTGTTTTCACTCCAGATACTTCCATCACCGCTTCAAATGGCTGATGCACAGGAAGAGTAGTTGAATATACAAATGTTGTCAACAAATGGAACACGTAATACAAAAAAATGATAGCATGATATAATTCACATACATGATGATTGGCTAAACAACATGGCATTGCATAATTCACATATATAATGCCTTTGCGACAAGATAGCATTGTATAATTCACATATATAATGTCTTGCAACAAGATGGCAATGCATAATTCACATATATGGTAATTAGACACTAAACAAGTGGCATTCACACAAAGCATGTCTAAACTAATCAAATGACATAGC
Organism: Triticum dicoccoides; assembly: GCF_002162155.2. Lineage (NCBI taxonomy): Eukaryota > Viridiplantae > Streptophyta > Magnoliopsida > Poales > Poaceae > Triticum > Triticum dicoccoides. The sequence continues at coordinate 460,942,498 of NC_041381.1, read as the reverse complement.
AATGCAAGACACCATACGCACGATATGAGCAACATAACCCTGCCAAGTTAGAGCATACACCTC
>NC_041381.1:460920880-460942228 GCF_002162155.2 Triticum dicoccoides | reverse complement strand
GGGGGGGAATAGGACTGGTCATCTATCTCTGAATCCTCCTCTGAGGAGCTATCCGTAACCAGTGAGGTATGCGCTTCGTCAGATAGCATAGTCTGCTCTGAAGACCTTGTTTTCACTCCAGAATTTGCCATCACCGTGTCAAATGGCTGATGAACACGAAGAGCAGTTGAATGTACTAACATTGTTGACAAATGTAATATGTAACAAAAAAAGGATGGCCTGATATAATTTACATATAAGATGACTGGCTAAGCAGGATGGCATTGCAAAATCCACATATATGATACCTGGCTAAACAAGATGGCGTTGCATAATTCACATAAATGATGAATAAACTAAACAGATGGCATTCACACAAAGGATGTCTAAACTAAGTAGATGATATATTTGATGTATAAAGTAAGCAATGCAAGACACTATATGCATGATATAACCAACATCAGCATGCCAAGTTAGAGCGAAGACCTTAGGGGGTAAATAGGAGTTGTCTTCTCCTTCCGAATCCCCCTCAGAACAGATATCTTCCTCTCCATTACAATCCGAAATGCATGGAGGGGTGGCTGCCTTTGCGCCTACGATGGAGCGACGTCTGCATGAAATTTTATTGCCACGCAAGGCTCGTCTCTTTTGCTCTACATGTTCAGTTCCATTGTTTACAATAACTGTCATGCATAGGAATAAAACATAGTGAGATTATGTAAGGAGTGCTTACAGAAATCCAGAGTGATTGTAGCAACCTGTGGATAGACCCAAAACCAATAATAGCAGGCAGATAATGGCTTTAGTTAAAAAATACAGATAATGGCTTCTTTACTGTTTGTTTCCCACCCAACATGAAACTCATAGTAGACACCGGAGATTACCAGATAGTCGATAGATACTATTGGTAGCGGACCTGATATGTAGCCCACAACCATTTTAAAAACTCAAGTTTGACCATTATTTTGGAGCTGACTCAGAGTCTAATCGGTGAACAGGACGATAAAGTAGCATGTAATATTAAGCGATGCATAACTTAAGCAGACACGAAAGAGTGCGACCTCTCTTGCGGACCCGTGTAGTCTTCGAGGTCATCTGCTTGGTTAATGATGGTAATGCAGTTTTCATGGCTACCGGCGGCGGGGAAGAAGATCTAAGGCGGCGAAAGACAGTCTGGAGGCTGGATCCCTGCTGTGCTGGACCCTTCTGTCATTGGAGCAGCTTAGCTGGGGTGGACAACGGTGCAGTAGGAGCGGGACAAACCACGCAAGGGTTTCTTTGACAACTATCTATAAGAGAAGTAATTCTGTAAGGGCTCATTTGAATTGGAGGATTCCAACAATGCAGGGATAGGAAATAGACAGGAATAGGATAGGAATGCACGTGCAAAACAGAGAATTTAAAAACACAGGATTTCTGCCAATCTGGGTGTTTGATTCACAACAATTGGAAGATCACAGGATGCAAAGAAGCATGGTGAGATTAAGTCAAACCACAAGAAAATGTACGGTTATAATGCTATTATGCTACTATCTCTTAGTCTTGTGCTTCATGAATAGGAATTTGAAAAGGAGGACAAGTGAAGATTAAAATTCCTACGTTTTTTCTTTCAAGGAGACACTAAAGGAACAAATCCGTGTGCTCAGTGGACAATATATATAACATGTAGAGTAAAAAAGAGATGCAACAAGTGTACAACCTCTTTGGCGAAGCCATGTTGATCTCAGCGTGATTGGGTTGGCCGGTGAGGATGCTCCGGCTGACTTTGCTGTCGGAGGAGGGGAAGAAGATCTTAGGCGTCTGGAGATGGAGCCCAAGGTACTGCTCCGCTGTGATGGAGGGTTTCGTCGTTGGAGCAGCTCCAGTGAGTTGTACGACGCTGAGGCTGAAGGAGGACAAGAGAGACAACGAACAACGTTAACCTGAGTGGAATTCTAATAGCATCTCCAATACATGATGTAAAATACATAACCACAAAGTGCTAGATGTAAAATATATCAGCCACTCATCTCTGAACTTAACTGTCGAAACTGAATTTAACTGTCGAAACTAAACTTAACTGTCGAAACTGAACTTAACTGTCAAAACTGAATTTTGCTGTCGAAACTGAATTTTTCTGTCGAAACTGAACGCACTAGCAAGGTGAGGCTACACATTGGTCGACTGACTTTTTCATCTCTGTTCAGTCAATTTTGTAGCCGTTGGATACGAAATCAAGGGCCTGCGGTTCATCTTCAACCTCCACCCCCCTGAGCTGCCAACCACCACCGGCCAAACAGCAGCCCCCCACCGCCCGCGGCCGGCGGTGCACCGCCCTGCCCGCCCCGAAAACACTCCCCCCCGTGGGTCCGCTACCGCCCCGGCCATTTCTCTAGGCCCCCCGTTGAGGGAGTCCTGGATTAGGGGGTGTCCGGATGGCCGGACTATAGCCTTTGGCCGGACTCCTGGACTATGAAGATACAAGATTGAAGACTTCGTCCCGTGTCCGGATGGGACTTTCCTTGGCGTGGAAGGCAAGCTTGGCGATACGGATATGTAGATCTCCTACCATTGTAACCGACTCTGTGTAACCCTAACCCTCTTCGGTGCCTATATAAATCGGAGGGTTTTAGTCCGTAGGACGAACAACAATCATACCATAGGCTAGCTTCTAGGGTTTAGCCTCTCTGATCTCGTGGTATATCTACTATTGTACTACCCATATCATCAATATTAATCAAGCAGGAGTAGGGTTTTAGCTCCATAGAGAGGGGCCGAACCTGCGTAAAAACATCGTGTCCCTTGTCTCCTGTTACCATCCGCCTAGACGCAGAGTTCGGGACCCCCTACACGAGATCCGCTGGTTTTGACACCGACATTGGTGCTTTCTTTGGGAGTTCCTCTGTGTCGTCATCTTTAGGCCCGATGGCTCCTCCGATCATCAACAACGATGCGGTCCAGGGTGAGACTTTCTCCCCGGACAGATCTTCGTATTCGGCGGCTTTGCACTGCAGGCCAATTCGCTTGGCCATCTGGAGCAGATTGAAAGCTACGCCCCTGGCTATCAGGTCAGATTTGGAAGTTTGAACTATACGACTGACGTCCGCGGAGACTTGATCTTCGACAGGGTCGAGCCAGAGCCGAGCACGCCACACTGTCACGATGGGCATGATCTAGCTCTGTCGCCGAACAGTGCCCTGGGGGCCGCACCAGTGCCCGCTCCGACCCTTAGTTCGGAACCGATTGCGCCGATCAGGGACGGGTGGCTGGACTCCGCCTCGAGGGCTGCGATCTCTACGGTGATTGAGCCGAACACCAACCCTGTCCTTTGCGAAGCTCGTGACTCCAAGGTGCTGCACTCCTCTCCGGACTCCGAACCTTCTGCGCCCCTGCCAATCGAATCCGATTGGGCGCCGATCATGGAGTTCACCACGGCGGACATTTTTCAGCACTCGACCTTTGGCGACATCCTGAATTCACTAAAGCCTCTCTCTTTATAAGGAGAGCCCTGGCCGGACTATGGTCAGCAAGGTTGGGATGCGGACGACGAAGAAATTCGACTCCCAACCACCACCCACTTCGTAGCCACTGTTGAAAGTTTAAACGACATGCTCGACTTCGACTCCGAAGACATCGACGGTATGGACGATGATGTAGGAGACAAACATGAACCAGCACCTATAGGGCATTGGACAGCCACCTCATCTCACGATGTATACATGGTGGACACACCTAAAGGAAGCGATGACGAGGAACAACTGGACTCCACGAGGGATCATTCCCTCGAAAAGCAGTCAAAACGGCGACGTAAGCGCCACTCAAAGTCCCGTCTCGACAAAGATAGCAGCCATACAGACCCAGCCATAGAGCAGGGCGAACCGGTGGACGACGAACATGCTATTGAGCAACCGTCCGAACAGGACAATCTGGATAAACAACCGGTCCCCGGCGAAGATAACAGTCCAGACGATCTCACGCCGGACAAGTTGCTGGAGCAGAAGAACCTCCACAAAAGGCTCGTCGCCACTGCGCGTAGCCTGAAAAAGTAGAAGCAGAAGCTCAAAACAGCGGAAGATGCGCTCAGAATCAGATGGAGCAAAGTACTCAACACCCAGACAAATACGGCGTTAGTCGCCGAACAAAGAGCTACCCGAAGCAAAAACTACTGCCTGAATTTGATGAGGAGGCCGTAGAGCCCCCGCAATCAAAGAACAAGGAGACCACCCGGTCGGATAGACGACCCCATGGCAAACATAGAGCGGTAAACGGCACCTCACACAAGCCGGCACGCGATCCGCACACGGATTCGCATCAGAAAGATGGCCCAGTTAGATCTATCTACGAGCCAAGAAAGCAAGCTCTAGTAAGCAATGCAACACATCAAGTATCCGGATATTACGGTACACCTAAATATAGGGGTGCCGCACACCCCCTATGTTTCACCGATGAGGTTCTGGATTATGAATTTCCAGCAAGATTCAAGCCCGTAAACATAGAGGCATACGACAGAACAATAAACCTAGGAGTCTGGATCGAGGATTACATCCTCCACATACACATGGCTAGAGGAGATGACCTCCACGCCATAAATTACTTACCCCTCAAGCTCAAAGGGCCAGCCCGGCATTGGCTCAAAAGCCGCCCCAAAAACACCATTGGAAGTTGGGAAGAGCTCGAGGATGCTTTTCGGGCAAATTTTCAAGGGACCTATGTTCGACCTTCGGATGCAGACGATTTAAGTCACATTACTCAACAACCCGGAGAGTCAGCCCGAAAATTCTGGAACATATTCCTTACTAAAAAGAACCAAATAGTCGACTGTCCGGATGCCGAAGCCTTAGCAGCTTTCAAACACAACGTCTGAGACGAATGGCTCGCCAGACACCTCGGCCAAGAAAAGCCAAGAACAATGGCCGCATTAACAAGCCTCATGACCCGCTTTTGCGCGGGAGAGGATAGCTGGCTGGCAAGATGCAGTACCAGCGACCCAAGTACATCCGAAGTCAGGGATGGAAACGGGAAACTGCGACGCAACAAGGACCAGCGCCGGACAAAGGGAAACAGCCCGAAGAGCACGATAGTCAATGCCGGATTCAAAAGCTCACGGTAGAATCATAAAAAGTACCCCTTAAGGATAACAGGGACGAGCTATCTAACTTAAACAAAATCTTGGACAAGATATGCCAAATCCACAGTACTCCCGGGAAGCCTGCAAACCATACCCACAGAGATTGTTGGGTCTTCAAGCAGTCCGGCAAACTCAACGCCGAACACAAGGGGCTCGACACACCAAGCGAGGACAATGACGAACCCCACAAGCAGAGCACCGGAAAACAAAAGAATTTCCCACAAGAAGTCAAAACAGTAAACTCACTTTATGTGACAAAAGGGAAAAAAAGAATGGCGCCCATAGAGATACGCACCATACGGCCTATCCCAGAGGAGTCCCGCCACTGGTTGTTAAAACCAATCACCTTCGACCATTAGGATTACTCTAGAAGTATCCGGAATGCAGGATGGACTTCCTTGATATTAGATCCGATAATCGACGGACTCCAATTTACACAAGTCCTAATGGATGGCGGCAGTGATCTAAACCTGCTATATCAGGACACAATCCGCAAAATGGGGATAGACCCAACTAAAATTCGCCATAGCAACACTTCCTTTCAAGGGGTAATGCCAGGCCCATATGCCCATTGTACGGGCTCTCTACTGCTAGAAGGTGTGTTCGGCTCACCCGACAACTTCCGCCGCGAAAAGTTAACCTTCCACCTCGCGCCCATTCACAAGTAGCTACCAAGCACTACTGGGACGCGAAGCTTTCGCCCGCTTTAACGCAATACCGCATTATGCATCCCTTACACTTAAAATGCCCAATCCGCGAGGCATCATCTCCTTAACGGGAAATACCGAGTCTTCCTCGAGCGTGGAAGATTGTGTGACTGCCTTGACAGCCACACACTAAACCGGCTTCACCAATCAAAGCACCTAAACAGGTCGTTCAGACCCCGGACACGGCTAGACGAGTCCGGCGTAAACATACAAGGGCTTACTAGCCGCATACCCCTGTACAAGGGGCTCTGTGCATGTACAACAATAGACAATAAAGCTCAATTTTATTCATTTTTTGAATCGTACTTTGTTTATTTAACATAACGTACATTTTCGCATGATCTTTTTTCAACTAAGTTCCTCTCTTTTACAGATGAACACCGTGCTACACCCGTCCAGGATACGGCACAACGGAGACACAGGCGCAGACGTGCAGTAGGGACCCGTGACAAGGATTCTTTTCAGATTAAGACCCTGCGTAAACCTTTTTTACTGTCTCTTGTTGATACACATCCCTTGGTTTCTTGCTATAACCAAGGAGGAGGCTAGCGTTTTGGCATGGGCCACGTCAGAATTTTGCGCGTACCTGGACACCAGGGGCTTATTACCAAGGGCGTTGTTCGGCCTATTTTCATAAAGACCAAATACCTTAGGGAGTGTTCGGCGTCTCGAGTTAGGCCTTATATGCATTAGCTCCGAATCATGTCTTTGTTCAAATGTTGGGTTTGCCCGGCTCCTGTGTTTTGCTGCCTTACGTTCCGCTCTATCGGCTAAGGTGGCACCAGGAGAACTACTGCGATTGTGCCCCGGTTCGGCCAGGCGAGCACCTCAGTAGAGAAAGCCGAAAACTGACTGTCATGATATAGCGTGAGACTGGTCAACCACTCGATGACCCGCCGGAATCTTTAGGATTCCTCCGCCTTGACGAAGGGCCGTTTCCCGGTCAGGCACATACGCGCCCCGAATTCGGGTGAGCGCGGTGCCCCTAGGGGCTATATAGTAGCCCCACTATCAAACTCCTATGGCTAAGTGAAAGTGATAAAGCATTATAGTCTGGTTGCCTAGTTTACCGCGCTACCACCTCCTTTATAGGACCAAGACGTTGGATCAAGTGTGAAAATGCACCTTTTGCAAACCCCCCCGCATTATATGTGTGGGGGCTGATGTCGGCGTTCTGGGAACGGGGGTCCCCAGACTTGCCTGCCTGCGGCCTGCGGCGTGGCTCAAAGGGGGCCCCACCACAGCCCATCTACATCAACACAAGCTCAAGACCCTCGCGAGGGGCCGAGCCTCGTGGGGCGGACGACAAGGAGCTTCCTTAGGCACGGCCCCATCAGGCTGGCTCGGGAGGAGGCGAAGAGATCAAGGAGGGGTACCTCGCGAGGTGCCCATGACGCAAGCCATGACGACCAAGGGCGCCAGGTGGGCGCCAGGCGGGCGCCAGCCCGCGCAGTGTCCTCCTTTCCTCTTTGGTGCAAAGGGAGCAAGCGCAGGCAAGAGCATCAAGCAAAGGCATCCATTTCGGTGCAACGAGACCAAGACCAGCCTAACGGAAGGATGGAGGTCCTTGTGGAGCCCAAGCCGGCGTCACCACCAGAGCCTTTGGCAAGCGAGGACCAACTTTAGTCAGGATAAGTGTACCAGATGTTCCCCTTCAAAATGGCCAATTGTTGGCGCCCTTCCCGCTCAATATTTGGGAAGAGGCCCAGGGCCTTTGCCTATAAATAGGACTAGCCACCCACAGGGTAGAGGCATCTGGATGAACACCTAGAGGCATCTCGATCAGCATCTAGAGAGCAACCAGTAGAGAGAGGGCGACCGAACTCCTGCTAGCAGTTCATCAACCAGTCAAGAACAGACCCTCGCGAGGCTGTTCTTCCTTGTATTATTCATCATCAGCCCAAGAGGCAATCCACCACACCACGCACTGGAGTAGGGTATTACACCGCAATGGTGGCCTGAACCAGTATAAACTCTGTGTCTCTTGTGTTGTTCTTTCCGTAGTTTAGATCCTGGCGAGTCGGTGAGAAGCAGGTAGGTAGAGGGCAAAATCTCCGCGCGCACCCCAGTGTTCGAACCTTAAGGGTCTGCCAGAACCTGAAATCCGACATTTGGCACGCCAGGTGGGGGTGCGCCGGAATTCACCTTCCGCCACTTCGCGTTCCGTCGCATCTTCATCACCATGTCCGGCGACCAAGCGGGCAACCCTGATCCCTGGGTGGCGTGGCCCGCCCGCGCAGAGCCGCTCGTCTCGGGCGACCTCGTGGCCCAGGCAGCTCATGGTCCGCAGGGCGCTGCGGGCCGCGGGCGACGCAGACAGGCTTCGACGGCTCTCACACCGCGGCAGGCGCGGTCGGCAGCAAGGGCCTCCAACCACGCCGCGGCCACAACTCCGTACACCCGCCGGGAGCAGGCAAACTCAAGGGCCGCGCTCACGGTGGCCCGAGAGCTACTGCAGTGCAAGCTGCTGGAAGGCGGCCGAGACGTGTTGCTTGAGCGGGTGGCAGAGCTCTTGGGCTTTGCAGCCTCAGGGGCTCACCCCTTCTGCACCCAGCTCCCACCTCAGGTCCAGGGCGGCCCGCGTGGGGGCTCCATGCGCTCTCGCGGGCTCCAAGGCTACTCCAACACCAGCGAGGCTGTCAGCACCGGGCCGGCGGTAGCGCTGCCTCTGCCCCTGGCCAGCGAAGGAGGACTCGACGCGACCCACGGCCCCAGTGGGCCGCCGCGCTACCACCCCCAGGCGGGCACATCGAGCAAGGCTGCATGGCACACCAAGCACTATGGCGCGGCCTTCGGAATGGTGGCCCCAGAAGAATACGTGCCCCACATGATGGACCAAGGGCACCCGCCTGAGGGCGAACAAGGCTCGCTCCTCAACCCAAGCTGGGGGGACGAGGCGCCAGAAGCTGAGCTCTTCCAGGAGCCCCGGGATGGCCCCACTGGCCACACTAGAAACGACGATTATCGGGTACCGTTAATTCCTCAGGAGCAGGCATACGCTAATCATGGATCGCAGGAGGTACAGGGCGCCACAGCGAGCAGCTGCCCCGCTCCCGTAGTCTCCTACCCCTTAGGAGGAGGGCATCGGGGGCTGCAGGAGAGGGGCCGAGATCCGGCATCACCACCACGGCGTTCTGAGCAAGGCGTTCTCAGGAGGTAGGCCCTCTGCTGGGGAGGTGCCTCAGGGCCTGCCCCTGGCGGAGGACCCGTGGTCATCGGGGGAACCGTTGGCAACCGCTCTACCCCATCGGCGGCGTCCTGGTTTTCGATCGTCGTTGATGGCACTAGAGTGTGGCGCAAGGCGGGGCCCTCGTCTGGCGATATGAAGCAAGGCCGGTACCAGTGAAGAAGGCCCAGTGCCTGTGAAGCTCGCCGCCCCGTGACACTCTCACGTAATAATGAGTGGGGCTATACACGCCCCGGAGTCTCAGGGGTGCCGGCCTCAGGCCCTGGGGCTCCCTCCCACGCCCAGTGGCAGCACTTAGCTCCGCGCTGGTGAGAAGACGTCCAGGACTAGACTAGGTGTCGGACGCGGCCTTTTTTTGCTTTCATTGCCTTTCCCTTTGGTTGCCACTTTCCCCCGCTGGATTTAAGTTGGATTCGAATTTGAGATTTGCGTGTGTTTGGGGAAGGGGTGCTTAGTATCGTTCGAGCATTCTCTCGCGTTTTGGTTACCACCTCGCCTCAGCTGCCTCCCCGCGCGAGCCGGGTTTGGGCTAGCTTGCGTGCAGCCCAGACTGCCGCCACCGCATCCTCTCAGGAGGGTTTTTACTGCAGATCCTACGAACTCGATCAGGAGACGCTCGAGACACCACAACCTCCCACAGACTATCTCAGGGCCCGTACGGGACAAAGGTAAACTAGCCAACCAGCTCATCGTTTAGCCGACCACTTGGCGCGGGAGTACGGGTGATGTAGCGTCTACTAGTACGATGAACACAAGTATTACATGAGGGGCTCCCCCTCCCAAAATGCTCTCACAACTATCAGGTCGAAACCTGAGTTCTATTCATGCAGGGTAAGGAAACAGGAGCGATGCGCGATCAGTCGGATAAATCCCCCAATGCATCCTCAGGAGCACCGCCCGGACCGCTGCTGGCGTCGCTAGCCTCGCCATCGCTCTTTGCACCGCCATCAGTGGCGTCAGGGCCGTTCACCATGCCGCCCTCATCAGCAGCCATGATCACGCCGTCGTTATCTGAAGCGAAGGCCCTGACGAGAGCATCCACGTTGTCTTCCACCCAGTGCGCCAGGTCGTCCCGGACGGCCTGGGGGACTGGGGCGATGGCGGCGTCAAAGTCGAAGTGGGGATCCATGTTCCGGAGATGGCTGAAGACACGAGAAAAGGCGCGCCCGAGGATGGCGCGGCTCCTCTCCTCCACCAATCTGTTGGCTCTAACCGACCGCGCCTCCAGCTGCGTCACCACGTCGGTGAAGAACTGAAGATTGCGGGCGTAGTTAACTGCGTGCGGCTCGCCAACAGCCGCCTCGCAGATGTTACCCAAGGCTGTGTTGGCTCTCTCCCGAAGCGTTGTGAGCATGGGGCCGTGCTCATGCTCCAGGATCCGCCGTTGGCGTATCTCGTCCGCATTCTGGCGCGCGACAGCCTCAGCCTCGTCCACCCGTTGGCGAAGGAGAAGCGCCTCGTCATGGGAGGTAGTTGACTCCCCCTGCGCCACCTCAAGTGCGGCCCGCAAGGCATCAACCCACCGCGTCGCTTCCTCCAGCTTGACCCTGAAGACAGCGGTCCTACCTTCGGCCTCGGTCCGGATCAACCCCAGCCTCTCCTCGAACTCGCGCTCGAGGTTCAGGCGCGCCGTCGCCACCCGACGCCCGACCTCGTCCAGGACATGGGCTTCCCGCGCAGCGACATCCTCCTCCTCCTGCGTCACCAAGCGCTCCCTTGTTTCCAGGCGTTCATACTCGCGTACGCGTTCAGCGGCTTCCAGCGTCAGCGCCTCCTCACGCTTCTGGAGCTCCGCTGGGTCGCCTGAGGCCACCTTCATCGACGCGAGAGCCGCCTCGCGCAGCTCCACCTGCTCCTCCAGTGAGCGGCACCGGGCCAGGAGTTCCCGCGCCCGCTCCTCCGTCGCCTCTCGCCGCCGGTCAGCTTCCCGGGCCTCCTCGACGGCCCGGGAACGGACCTCCCGAGAGGCCGCCAGCGACGCCCTGGCCTCCTCATTGCCAAGATCGCGCTGATAGCGTGCGAGGGCGACAGCCGCCTCCAGCTCGCGCCTCTCTACAGCTAGGCGCAGGCCCTCGTCCTCAAGGCGCGCGTCCTCATCAGCGAGCTCTTCACCAAGCAGGCTCACCGCGTCAGCCGCCCTCCGAAGAAACCCTTGGCGAAGAGCACGACGCTCCCGGGCGCACTCGAGTACGTCTTCCACACCATCATCTGCCCCAAGCGAGCGCCGGGGGGCACGAATCAACACTCCCCCTCCGGGCAGGGGGCTGGGGGCTGGCGCCCTCGAGGCGACCGGGCACGCCTCGCCAGAAGCCCGGCCTGGAGCCAGTCCATCCCCAAATGAAGAGCGCAGGGAGTACCCCAGCCAATCACGGTCCACGACCAGACGAGAAGTCCACGGCAGGCTGGTGATACCACGAGAAGGCTCGCGAAGGAAGGTCGTGAGGCGCGCAGGGCCACAGTGCGCCTCATGATGGTTCGCCTCTCTGATCGACCTCACCACAAGGGCTCTGCTGCTCGGAGCGCTCGAGGACGATGGAGAGGGCGGCGACAAGGGGCGTGGCTCCTCAGTTATCTCCATGAGCTCGGCGGGAAGGGCCCTGCGGAGCAAGAATCAGTAAAAGCAGCAGAAGAATTAGGAGCTGGAAAAGGAGGAGGCTTACTCATCGATGGCGAAGTACTTCCTACGCTTCAGTAGGCGACAAGGGTAATTGTCACCCAGGGCCTCCCTTCTATTCCGGAGGGCCTCAAAGTCCACGCGAAAGCGACCCAAGAGTTGAGCGCAGGGGTCAACTTGCGACAAGGAAGAAGCGTCAAGGCGACCCGCGTCAGGGGCGTCTGCCTGAGGCGCGTTGCCGGTCGCCTCACCAAGAAGAGTAGCTGGGGCCTCAGGGGCCTCAGCCGCGGGCGCAGCAGGCGGCTGCTCGCCGCCCTCAGCCACATCAGCACGGGCCTCAGGAGCTGCTCCCTCATGAGCGCCGCCCGGCGCTGTCACCTTGGCGGGGGCCCCCTCAGCCCCCGGCGGCTCATGCCTCCCTGCTCTGCCACTTGAGGAGGAGTCGCCTTGGCCAACTGAAAGGGCGGCCACCACCACTGGATTCTCGCGAGGCCCCTAGAGGCCGGCGGGGCGCGGTCCCCATTCGTCGGAGACGGGCATCTGATTCACAAAGTCCCTCCTGTTCGAACAGAGGTACAGCAAGGCCCCCCTTGCTGGATGCTGCCGGGGTTGGGGTCCCCAGTCAGGACCAGGAGCACCTTCCTTAACGCCTCAGGCGTCAGGTCCTCTTCTTGGAGCCTCATACGATCCTCACACCCGCTGAAGGCCCACATCCAGTGAGAATGGCGTTGGAGAGGGGCAACACGGCGTAGCAGGAACTCCTTCACCGCCTTGGGCGCCGTCACGCCGAGCTCCCTCAAGAACGCGAAGCGGCGCCAGACGAAGATGAGCAGGGGGCTCGTGAGCGTCTCCTGGCCCCAGCCTAAATTGGGAACAGCAGGCGAAGTTGGCTTGGACAGCAGGGGGCTGGGCACCCCTACGTCCACATACAGCCACCGCTCGCGGAACCCAAGCGCGGGTGGAGGAAGGCCAAAGTCAATCCCTGAGGCCGCCTTCTCAGGTGCAGCAATGAAGCTCACGCACCCCGAACATTGGGCCGGGTCGACAAGGCGCAGAGAGAAGAAGTGGCGCAGCAAGGCAACCGAGGGTAGGATGCCCACCATGGCCTCTTAGACGAAGGTGAAGACCGCCAGAAGAGTAATGGATTCAGGACCCAGATGCATCATGTGGATCTGTTAGTGGGAGAGCACGGCGTTGAAGAAATCGGAAAAGGGGGGAACCAGTCCTGCCCACAGGGCGTCGACGAAATACTGGACCTCGGTGACTATCCTGTCGATGGAGAAGCGGGACGCGGCCCAGGCCGTCGTCCTCCCGCATTCATTGAAGATGGAGGCCAGAGCCGAACTGACCTTACCCAAGCACTCTCGGTTGAGTATGGTCGACCGATCGACAGCGGGGGCCGCCGCCGACGGCAAGCAAGGCGGAGGCATGGGTGCCTTCCCTCTTCCCTTCTTCGTCGGAGCCATGGCAACGGAAAGGGGGGAGGAAAGGTACAAGATTGGCTTGGAAGCGGAAGCTGGAGTTCGAGAGGAGGAAGGACAGAGGGCGCTCGAGCAACGGAAAGGGGAGAGGTTGTGTGCGACTACGGGTCCACCTAGCACGTCACCAAATAAGGAGGCGTGGGGGAACAGTGCCGCACACCTCCAATCAACCGCCACGTGGCGCCCAAGGCCGCAGGCTGTTAGGGCCCGTGGCGCTTCGCACTTGCCCTTTCGCCTCTCTGCTCGGTCAAGTCCGGGCGCGCCTTGGGCCCGGGGGCTACTGTCGGCGTTCTAGGAACGGGGGTCCCCATACTTGCCTGCCTGCGGCCTGCGGCATGGCTCAAAGGGGGCCCCAGCACGGCCCATCTACATCAACACAAGCTCAAGACCCTGGCGAGGGGCCGAGCCTTGCGGGCGAACGACAAGGAGCTTCCTCAGGCGCGGCCTCATCAGGCTGGCTCGGGAGGAGGCGGAGAGATCAAGGCGGGGTACCTCGCGAGGTGCCCATGACGCAAGCCATGACGACCAAGGGCGCCAGGCGGGCGCCAGCCCGCGCAGTGTCCTCCTTTCCTCTTTGGTGCAAAGGGAGCAAGCGTAGGCGAGAGCATCAAGCAAAGGCATCCATTTCGGTGCAACGAGACCAAGACCAGCCTAATGGCAGGATGGAGGTCACCGTGGAGCCCAAGCCGGCGTCACCACCAGAGCCTTTGACAGGCGAGGACCAACTTTAGTCAGGATAAGTGTACTAGATGTTCCCCTTCAAAATGGCCAATTGTTGGTGCCCTCCCGCTCAATATTTGGGAAGAGGCCCAGGGCCTTTGCCTATAAATAGGACTAGCCACCCATAGGGTAGAGGCATCTGGATGAACACCTAGAGGCATCTCGATCAGCATCTAGAGAGCAACCAGTAGAGAGAGGGCGACCGAACTCCTGCTAGCAGTTCATTGCACCAGTCAAGAATAGACCCTCGTGAGGCTGTTCTTCCTTGTATTATTCATCATCAGCCCAAGAGGCAATGCACCACACCACGCACTAGAGTAGGGTATTACACCGCAATGGTGGCCTGAACCAGTATAAACTCTGTGTCTCTTGTGTTGTTCTTTCCGTAGTTTAGATCCTAGCGAGTCGGCGAGAAGCAGGTAGGTAGAGGGAAAAATCTCCGCACGCACCCCAGTGTTTGAACCTTAAGGGTCTGCCGAAACCCGAAATCCGACAGCTGAAGCCGAAGACTGCCATCTTTCAGGTTATATATACATATACATTAGCGGCCGCACAGGAGGTATTTTAATTCTTGAAAGGCACAAGTATAAAAAGCTTTTATATTCCATCGATACATTGTTTCACAATAATACATGTTATTCGAACATAATATCCTTCGAGCACTGCATCTCTATTAGACGAGCGCCCTGCAGAACTTCCTGAAAATAGTGCTCGACAGCTACTCGGCTTCCGTCCGAATCTTGGGATGCAACATCGGTGGCCTTCATCTCCGCCCAGTATGTATTGACACGGGCAAGAGCCATCCGCGCACCCTCTATGCATGCTGACCTCCTCATTGCATTGATATGCGGCACCGCACCAAGGAACTGCCGCACCAAGCCAAAATAACTCTTCGGCTCGGGCCTTTTCGGCCACAAAAGACTCACGGCATCCTTCATGGCAAGTCTGGATAACCTATTCAGCTCCGCCCATTCGGACAAGCGATCGGTTAATGGAAGTGGGCGCTCTGGATTATGGAACTGTGACCAAAAAACCTTTTCCATTTCGTGATCCTTTTGATATCGGAAGTGTTCGGCCGCGTCCGCGGCACTTGCCGCCAAGTCCAGATAAGCATCCTCCGCACTCCACAGCTGGTCCAACTGAGCATATTTAGGATCCACGAATTTCCTCTACAGCGGAAAGGGCTTTCCAGCCGCGATATCTCCAGCCTGACGCAGCTCCTCCTTCATAGCTCTCATCGCAGAGTGAGCATCCTTGGCCTTGGTAGTGGCCTTCTTCAGGTCCTCTTGTACCGCTCGATCTTCTTTTTCAAGAAGCTTGCAGCAGTCGGTAGCATTCTTCAACTTCACGGCCATCTCGGCCATTTCCTTCTTGCTTCGGCAGTGAGCAGCCTGTTCGGCTTTTAGCTCTTCGGTCGCCTTTAAGGCAGCCGCATCACTCTTTCTGGCCTGCTCCTTAGCTCGGGCGAGCTCCGCCCGAAGGTTCTCCATGGCAGCGGCACCATCTGCATCAAGCATACATGTTGTAAGGCACGGTCATCAAGCTCCCTTACCAGGTGTCCGCGAAGAAATTGCATACCTTGTGACTCATCAAGTCGCTTATTGACAAACCCGATGTCGGCATCCGCCACGTCAAGTTGCCGCTTTAGTTCGGCAAATTCATCAGTTCGGCTAGCCACCGGACCCTTCATCACCTACATAGGAAGGGCGACATATTATACCTGGGATTATGATCCTCGGCGCGCTGTCATTTTTTGACAACACACCGAGCCTCAGGGGCTACTATCTACACAGGGTGCATTTTATATGCGGAGCTGTCAGAAGGTACATCATTTTGCGTACTTCAAAACCTGTCAGTAAACTTCTGATAGCTTCGTGCAATCCGCTCTCAGCGGATGAAATCCTTTCAATCACCATACCCATTAACGCACGGTGATCTTCTGAGATAGACGCTCGCCCGAGAAGATCCTTCAGCTCCTCCGACCGTACATCAGGTGGTGCCGGACTCATCGATGGCCTTTTTCGAAGGCCGGACACGGAGAGCTTTGAGGGGACATATGACTGCCTTCCAGCCCCGCCGGACTCGGAGAAACCCTCCGCGACGACACCTCAGGGTCACCTGCCTCGGAAGACGGTACGGCAGGGGGAGGCGTTTCACTCTCCATCATCTTCGGACGAAGATCCCCCGAAGATGAGCTCTACTGAGAAGGGCTGAGATCTGAACTACAAGGTAAAACTTCGGTTATCTTCATCAGAAATAGGGCAGGAATATCCTTTATTTTAAAAAAAACTCCCCTTTTTACTTATGGCTCGGTGGAGGGCTGACCCCCTTGGGGGCACAATGCGGCCGAGGCATCTCTCGGCGCAGGACCCTCTAACAAAGATTTCTTCCCCCGCTTTGAGACCATGGTCTCCGGGTCCTCAGAGGCGGTCCTCTTCTTCCCTTGGATGGAGGGATTCTCGATCCCTCCTTTCCTGACAGCCTCCTTCGCGGAGGCGGTAGCTTCCTTGTTCCCCCCTTCACCTTCTTCCGAAGGCGCAACCTCCAGCATCCTGGTTAACATGGGATCCGGCGTGGTCTCAGGGAGGGGGGCTGGACACCTGATTAACTTTGCTTTTTCTATCCACTCCTGTTCAAGGGACAACTCTTTTAAAGGGCAAGTTCATGATAAATATGGGATAGTGTGTCCGGGTACAGGGCTACTTACTTGAGTATCCGGGCGATTGCAGCTCAGACCTGCGTCCTCGGTCAAGTCCGGACACATCGCTTGTGATCCGAAGAAAAGCTTGTACATCTCCACGGGCGTCGCGTCCATAAAATGTTGGAGAGGTCGTGGTCCCTCCGGGTTAAATTCCCACAGGCAGAGGGGGCGACGTTTGCAGGGCAGGGTGCGACGAATCAGCACGACCTGCGCTACTACGACCAGAGTGATCTCTCTCTCTAGGAGGCCTTGAATGCGGCCCTGCAACAAGGGCACGTCCTTGGACGGCCCCCAGTCAAGTCCTTTATTGACCCATGACGCCAGCCACGGTGGAGGACCCGAGCAAAAGGCAGGTGGCGCCACCCATTTGGTGCCCCTGGGAGCTGTGATATAAAACCACTCTTGTTGCCATAGGCTGAGTTCCTCTTGAAAAGAGCCCTCAGGCCATGGAGCATCAGCATTCTTGCTTATAACAGCCCCTCCGCACTCTGCCTGCTGCCCCTTGATCATCTTCGGCTCCACTTTGAAGGTCTTGAGCCACAATCCGAAGTGAGGGGTAATGCGGAGGAAGGCTTCGCATACGACAATGAACGATGAGATGTGGAGGATGGACTCCGGATCCAAGTCATGAAATTCCAACCCATAGTAAAACATGAGCCCCCTCACGAAGGGGTCCGTCAGGAAGCCTAGCCCCCGAAGAAAGTGAGACGCAAACACTACGCTTTCGCCAGGCTTGGGAGTGGGAATAACCTGCCCTTGGGCAGGCAGCCTATGCGAAATTTCGCCGGTTAGATACCTGGCATCTCTTAGCTTTAGCACGTCTTCTTCCGTAACGGAGGAAGGCATCCACCGGCCTTGCAGGTCGGAGCCGGACATCATCGAAGGTCCGAAGCGCCTGAATCTGGAGCTTTGGGTGTTGGAACTCGGGGCGAGGGGCGGATTCGATTGAGATTGAAAGAAAGGAGTGGAGCCTTGGTCTCTTTATAAAGAGGTTGAATACCAAGAGCCTTCCCCGTGACCGTTCGGGACTGGCCTTCGATAGAGGAGACGTGCCAATGGGCACGACTGGGTTACCCGCACCCGTATTAATGAGAACCCCGGAATAAGGGGACATGATCTCTACTTTGACAAGACGTGCCAAGGAAACCGCCTCGCTAAACGCGCTGAGGTGGGACAGTAAAAACGATTCGAATAAAGGCTTGGCCGTGGTGTGATGTCACGCCACGAAATACGTCAATAGATTGAATTTGTGTAAATATTATTCTCTCTACGGTGGTATGTGGAACTTATTTTGCAGAGCCGGACACTATCCTTGTGTTCAAAATCTTCTATGAAGTATTCGGAGGTGGAACCCGCCTTGCAATGTCGAAGACAATATGCACGCCGGACTCGTCGTTGTTGAAGCCTGGTTCAGGGGCTACTGAGGGAGTCCTGGATTAGGGGGTGTCCGGATGGCCGGACTATAGCCTTTGGCCGGACTCCTGGACTATGAAGATACAAGATTGAAGACTTCGTCCCGTGTCCGGATGGGACTTTCCTTGGCGTGGAAGGCAAGCTTGGCGATACAGATATGTAGATCTCCTACCATTGTAACCGACTCTGTGTAACCCTAACCCTCTTTGATGCCTATATAAACCGGAGGGTTTTAGTCCGTAGGATGAACAACAATCATACCATAGGCTAGCTTCTAGGGTTTAGCCTCTCTGATCTCGTGGTAGATCTACTATTGTACTACCCATATCATCAATATTAATCAAGAAGGAGTAGGGTTTTACCTCCATCGAGAGGGCCCGAACCTGGGTAAAAACATCGTGTCCCTTGTCTCCTGTTACCATCCGCCTAGACGCACAGTTCGGGACACCCTACCCGAGATCCGCCGGTTTTGACACCGACACCCGTGCTGAGCTTTTTCTCCAGCGATCCCCACGCCACCGCCCCGCCAACGCCCCGCCACCGCCGGCGACCACCGCCCCCACCCTGAACCCTAAGATAGATAGTGGGGTACCTCTCCGGTGAGCCCCCATCCCTGCTGCGGCTGGTTCTTCCTTCACCCCGGCGAGCCCTCCCCCCCACCCCCTAAAAATCGACTGACCGAAAAGTGATTCAGTTGACTGAAGTGTAGCTAAATCAGAGTAGCATCACAAGCAAGAGCAAGAGGAAGAGCAGCAGCACAAGCAAGAGAAATAGCAAGAGCGGACCAGGCAGGGGACCGAGAGCAAGAGCAGAGCAGCAGTGCGAGCAAGAGCTAAAGCAGCAGCAGATCCTATTGATGTGGACGTCGCCGCTGAGGGAGCGACGCTGTGGAGGAAGTGGCCGGCGACGCCGCTGTGAATGGAGCCGCGTCGTGTCGGCTCGGGACCGAGCGCCGGCAGCACCATGAGATCAAATCAAGAAGAAAATGCGGCGATTAGTGTACAACCTCTTTGGTGGCGCCGATTAGGCCGCAGCTCCATCCGAGGAAACGGTGATGATGATGCTCTTCCGGTGGTGCAGGTGAAGATGGCGGTGTGGGAATGGAGGTAGCGCAAAAGACGAGGGGAACGTCAGGGCAGCTCGTTGGAGGTGGAGGACGGGGTGGCTGAACCGGCGGGACGACGAGATCAACAACGGATCCTCATCCGGTACGGTGGATGAGGGACGTCGAGGTGTTGCTGTGGACGGTGTCGTCGGGGAATAGGCTCCGGCTGGGTGGTGGACGGAGCAGGGTGTGGGGTTTCGTCGCGGGTTTTCGCGGCCTTGGTGTACGAATGGGTGGGCGGATGGGATGGCAGTGGGGAACCATGGCTTAGAGACGCGCTTGTCCGAAATGTGGGGTAAGTTACGAAAGTACCCCCACCGATTTGAGGCGGTTCTTTCGGTTCAGGGGTACCACAGGCATTTAGCGTGTCGGGATTTCACAGGAGCTGGGAGTTTTCGCGCGCGTTGTAATTTCTAAATAGCAAGGCGCGGGTTGAGATGGAGGGAGTTGTCGGAGCACAACGAGACAAAGATATATCTTAAATATTTCGGGCTAACAAGGCGCTGGTTGAAATTTCCGGACAAGCCTAACATGTACTGTACCAAATCAATGTGCTCTACAAATGTCATTCAAAACTTTGAATTAATGTTATGTTCAATTAAAATATTTCGCTACGTGTATAATGCATGCAACCTACTAAATATTCCAAACGTATATACTACCGCTTCAATATGAACTAAATTTGAATTCGCTTCTCTATTTGGATAAGATCTACATTAATGATTGTTGTGAAGTCAAAGCATTTGAATTCGTTTCTCTGTTTTAATAAGATCTACAATCATCATTATTGTCAAGTTAAACCATCGTTTGTGTATTATCTTCACAGCACACCACATGATTAGTCTCGAGTTACATATGAACTATGTGTACTATATGAACTCGAACTCGATTTTTTAAATCCACTTTATTTTGATTTCAAATCACATTACATTTCTAGCTCTAGCTAGATCTTCATAATCTAAACCATGTCTCATATGTATAATGTGTTTATCACAGTATGTATGGTGCCCCGCCCCCTACGCCTACAAGTATTTAGATGTGAGTTGCACACACCACACATTACCACAAATTCAAATAAGATGTGAGAATGTTCGATATATAGTATTGTTTAGATTGTTCGATATTTAGTTGTAAGCTGCAAACGCCACACATTATCACAAATTCAAATAAAATGTGAGATTGTTTGATGTATAGTATGGTTCACATTCTTCGGCATTTAGCTGTGAGTTGCAAACGCCATGCATTATCACATTATGGTATAACATGTGCACAGCATGTGTATCACCGCTATATTCATGCATGCAATGTTTAAAACACTATGATCTCCTATTCAAATATATGAATCCGCTTTCATATCAAATTATGATCTTTGTTAGTCTCTTACACCCACACAATCCTCTAACCTTTGTAGCTACCACTAACTTTCTCTCGTGCATGCACACGTCCTCCTCGCCCTCCCCCTCCCTCGGCATTCTATCCACCGGGCGCATTCATTCTTTTCTTAGGTCGCTCTCCCAGAGTCTCCACAACTCCTTTCCGACACACACCTATCGATAAACCTCTCCAGCAATGCTTGCCTACAACATACACACACACCTTCAATCTCCTCCTTTATGTGTCCTTGCCTCGTGTCTCTCATACGGTCACACACACATGTAAACTCTCACCCCTCTTTTCATCGATCTCACAACCGCACACTCCTCCCCCTATCTAGCTAGTAGTTGGGCCTCTCGCACCACCTCCTAGCTCCATTCTCTCTGTCTATCCGTCTCGCTGGGCCTTATTTGCCTCTAACAAATGGACATATACCGACCGATCTCTCGCTATACATATAGCTAGCTAGGTCCTTATAACTCGTTTTTACCCACGCGTCGATCGATCTACCTCATTAGTTGTGTCTCTCCCTTCCTCCGACAAACAACAATTGATCTACTGATCTAGTTAGGTTTGCTTACCAAACACATGGTTCCCCTTCATCATCCATGGATGCGTCCTGACAGATCTATCACACATAGGCACACATAGAAACACATCCCCACTCTTATTGATAACATTGCAGTTCCACCCTCAGTTTATCTAGTAGGCCTCTCCCACCATCTCCGAGAAGCAACTCCATCACCCATCCAGCACTCTACCCCTCTCCCTCCCTCTCTCTCTTCTCTCTCTCCTCTCTCTCTCTCTCTCTCTCTCTCTCTCTCTCTCTCTGTCCCATCATATTTCCCGTCCTTCAGTTATGTATGGATGTTGACCGATCTCCCTCAAGACATAGCTGGGTCTCTCCTTCTCAACACATATACGAGTCGTTCTACCTCTATAGTTAGTCCTCTGCCTACC
>NC_041381.1:460918474-460920547 GCF_002162155.2 Triticum dicoccoides | reverse complement strand
CGATACATCGAGCGCTCTAGTCATGTCTCCCTGCCACACACAAACTTGACATGTGCCCTCTAACATTCCGGTAGGCCAGTCGCCCTATACCTTTGACTTGCACACACACAATTTTGATGGCTCTCTTCATCGATCTCGCACCCACCCACTTGATCCTCTCTTCGACTCTATCGATAGCTATGACCCCTCCCTCTCTTCTCGTGGATTGCCCGACCATCTATGTATGATATGGATAGGCCTCCATTTCACACACATTGCATGCAAAATTTGTTTGAGATGTCATCGACACATATTCCCACAAATAATTCACGAAATCAACCCCCCACCCACACCCCAAAACAAAAAACACTCACGAACGTGGTTTTATCTCTCACACACACCCACGTAGGTGGGGGACGTGCACGAAGAGAAGAGGTGCATGCACGATGCACGTACTCCCGTCTCTTTCCCAACCACACCCGCGCGGGTACACGATGGAGCTCATTTCTATACGAAAAAGGCAGCCCACGTGGTAATTTGGCACGTGTACTGGTTGTCCACTTGGTGGAGGGAGGATCGTCTACCACGGGTGAACAAACAAATTGCGACTTGACGCGTTATGTTAAATTAAAAAAAGAGGCAAACCATGTGGGGCCTACCTTAGAGGCAAGGCTCTATACACTAGAGTACTTTTGATGTGTCCCGTCAACTCGCAGAACAAGGAGAAGCTTGCATAGTACGCCGTCTCCCCCCTCCACGGGCGCGGTGGCTCGCAGGATGAGGTGAAGCTTGCTCCGCCTTACGCCCGCTCTCTCGCCCATGCATGCGGTGGCTCGCAGGACGAGGAGAAAAATTTACTACTCCCTCCGTTTACTCCTCGTCCCTACTACCTTGGTTATAGAGATTATATCATATTGTTTGGAATATATATGTCCTTTAGTAGATTTCAATATGAACTACTAGTACATACTCCAAACACTGATGTATATAGACCTATTTTAGAGTGTAGATTCACTCATTTTGCTCCGTATGTAGCAGTCTCCCTCGCCCCTCGACCCTCGCCCACATGGTGGACGTGCATCAATTCATTCGGTCTCATATAGCCAGAACGATATATACTGCACTACCATTATTGCTCGACTTCCCGAAGAGGCGAAGAGCCAATCGCAAGGTTAATATTTTGGAGATGCCACGCGCAAGGTTATAGGAGAACGAGTAGTAGGTGCCGCGTCATTTATAAATAAAGTTTTTTTTCTTCAGTGGCACGTACGCAATATGATAGATTCATAAGGAGAGAAAAGGAAACCGCTCCACTATATACATAGTCAGGACGGGCCAGCTGCAACGCCCCGGATCCGATGCGCCAGGTGTCTGCCAGTTATTCGCCGTCGTTGCCATGTCATTTGCTTGCGTGTTGCATTTTATCACGTCATCATGTGCATTGCATTCCATACGTGTTCATTTCATGCATCCGAGCCTTTTCCCCGTTGTCCGTTTTGCAATCCGGCACTCCTATACCCTCCGGCGTTCCCCTTTTCGTCTCCTGTTGTGAGTGGGTGTTAAACTTTCTCGGAATGACCCGAGCCTTGCCATGCGGCCTTGGTATACCACCGGTAGACCGCCTGTCAAGTTTCGTGCCATTTGGAGGTCGTTTGATACTCCAACGGTTAACCGGGTAACCGTAAAGCCCCTCTCTCTTTGCAGCCCAACACCCCTTTCAAAGTGGCCCAAAACCCACCTAACTCCCCTCCATGCTCTCGGTCGTTCGATCACGATCACGTGGCCGAAAACCGCTCCTCATTTGGACTCTCCTAGCTCCCTCTACCTATAAAACTAGCTCCTCCCCCGAAATTCACGGTTGATCCCCCTGAAACCCTAGCCATTTTTCGTCCTCGCGCCGCCGGACAGGTCCGTCCGAGCCGGACATGTCCGCCGGCCACGTCGCCCGGCCAATCCCGTGCTGCCACTACCCCCGGCTCCGCCGCCCCAGCCTATCCCGCGCTGCCACGTCAGCCCCGCGCCTCCCTCTCTGTCTCCTCCCGCCGCCGCGGCCCGCGGGGCCCGAAGCGGGCCCACCCGGCCCGCTCCGCCGCC
>NC_041381.1:460871026-460918040 GCF_002162155.2 Triticum dicoccoides | reverse complement strand
CGCCCGGTAGCCGTCCCGACCCCGCCGGCCGAGCTCGCCTCGCCGGAGCCGCAGCTCCCCGGCGCGCCCCGTCCTCGCCCCGACGAGATCTGGCGCCCCCGCGTCGACCCCGGCCGGATCCGCTCGTCCCCGGCCGTCTCCCTCCTCTCCGGCGTCTTCTCCGGCGAGGATCCGGTGAACCTCGGTTCGCGTGCCCAAGGTTGACTTTCCCCCTCCGAAAATCTCTCTAAGTCCCAGATTTTTTGTAATTTTCATGCCCTGTTCATTGCATTGTAACTCTGCATCCGTAGCTCCGTTTCGTGCGTGTAATATGTCAAATTGTTCGCCTCGACGAGTACATCATTTCATTCCATTGCATCATTTTCATTTGAGTTCATCTAGATTCCCGAATCATCGTCGTAAGAGTGCTTCATAATGTTTTCTGCTGTCTGTTATCAGAACGAGCTCTTTTGTCATTTTTGCCATGATTGATGTGTGCATCCTATGAGGTTGATGTCTACATGTATTTTGATCTATGCCATGTCTACTTTACATAGGTTCTTACCATGTATTTTTTTGATCAATGTGGTGACTAGCACAAGCATGTAAACTAGGCATCATGATGTTGCTGTTTTAGTCCCTGTTCTGCTGTAATTTTGATGCCATGTAAACTTGATGCTACAGAGAGATCCATACATATTTAGGGATACTTCAGTAAGGATGTTTTGAACAATAGGTTATTGTCTATCCATTCATGGCCTTGTTTTCAATTATGGAGTATCCTAGCATGTCATTTTCGTGCTCTACTTTTGCTTGAAAATGTTTCCTGGCAGATTGTTTACGTGTTATTCAATTTGGCCAAGCTTGCTATAATTGATCCTTGCATGCTATGGACTTGTTCTTGACTTGGTTTGTTACACAAACATGTCTTCTTGATGATGCTATGCTTATCTTGTAATGCAATGACTTGTGGTGAGTGAATCGAGCTTGTTAAGTAGTGTTCCCGCTGTTGCTGTTTTGCTAGGCTGAATCTGTTATTTCGTGATGCTATATAAACATGTTGCTACAAATCATTCTATACATAATCTGGAGATGTTCTATAAATATGTTTTGATCTACATGTCATCCTCTATCCATACATGCCCCTGGTTGTATTTATAGCTTGCTGTACCTTGTTCATATCTTGCTCCAAAGCTGCTTGAAAATGTTGCTGTCAGCCTGTTTACATTAAGTTCACTTGTTCCCATGTGTTTTGCTAGTGATCCATCCACCCTATGACCTTGCTATTGCCATGCTTAGCTTCACAAATATGTCTTCTTACTGTTGGGTGCCTTGCCATGGCATGTATTGCTCTTTAGTGAGTTGCACAAGCTCATCTACATGCCTTCATAATTATGTTCCTGCCATGTTTGAATCTGTTTAATAACTTGCTATGTTTACGTGGGTGCCATCATATTTTCTGATCCTTTTTGGCTTATGGTCAGTAAGGGACTCTTTTTCTATGCAATTAGTAGATTCATGCCATGCCTTTGTTTGCCATTATAAGTTCCTGTAACATATTGTTTGATAGCTCTAAACATTGCAGCGTGATGTTATTTTCTGCAAAGTCTGAAATTGTTATAACTTGCAATCTTACCATGTGTGTTTCAGCATGTTCTAGTGATTTCTGGAGTTAGCTCAGTGTTCATGTTTTGTAATGCTTTACCTGTACTTCATGTCCATGTCTTTTATTTTCATGGGGGGGTGCTGTAGTATGTTGTTTTGATGCTTGCAATATGCCTACTCGCTGTTTTCGACAGCTTGTCCTTTAAACTTGTTCCATGTGTATGTGTTTGAACCGTTGCTCCGTTTTGAGTGTGCTCTATATGAAACTTGATTGATTTTGCATATAGTTTCATATTATCATGTTGCATCCATGTTTTGAGGTGTTTGCTTGATGTTTGGGTGCATTTTGCATCAATGCCATGTTTAACTTGTTTTGCTCATATCTTCTTGGCCGTAGCTCCGAACTAAATGAACTTTATATGTAACTTGACTAGAATCTCGTGTAGATCATCCTTGTGCATCTTAACTTGATGTTTAACAACTTGAACATAAGGTTTGTTCAGATCTGGACCAACTTCGAAATATGCATACGAGGACTTACCGGAATTGTTATATGTTGTTCCCGGCCTCATTTAAACTTGCCTTGATGTGTTGTTCTTGTTTGCATCATCTCTTGCCATGAGTAGCTTCATGTAGTCTTGCCTTGCATCATGCTTGTTCATGCATCATGTCTTGTTCATGTGTGGTGTGTTTACTATGTGGTGTGCTTCTTTTCGATAGTTCCTGTTTCGTTGCGATCGTGAGGATTCGTTCGTCTACGCTGGGTACTTCATCGTGGCTTCATCTTTTTCATGGACTCGTTCTTCTTCCTTGCAGGATTTCAGGCAAGATGACCGCTACCCTGGATCTCACTACTATCATTGCTATGCTAGTTGTTTCGTTCTATCGCTATGCTGCGCTACCTATCACCTGTTTATTCAAGCCATCCCAGATTGCCATGAACCTCTAACCTTTGACACCTTACCTATGCAAACCATTGATTGGCTATGTTACCACTTTTGCTCAGCCCCTCTTATAGTGTTGCTAGTTGCAGGTGAAGTTGAAGATTTCTCCATGGTGAACAGGATTTTGGTTGGGATATCATAATATCTCTTATATTATTAATGCATCTATATACTTGGTAAAGGGTGGAAGGCTCGGCCTATTGCCTGGTGTTTTGTTCCACTCTTGCTGCCCTAGTTTCCGTCATACCGGTGTTATGTTCCCGGATTTTGTGTTCCTTACACGGTCGGGTGATTTATGGGACCCCCTTGACAGTTCGCTTTGAATAAAACTCCTCCAGCAAGGCCCAACCTTGGTTTTACCATTTGCCTCACCTAGCCCTTTTTCCCTTGGGAGTCGCGCATCCCGAGGGTCATCTTTATATTATTATCCCCCCCGGGGTAGTGCTCGTTGTGAGTGTTAGTCCAACCTGTCAACCGCCGGTGGCCACTAGGGGCAACTCTGGGCTGGCCTACCGGAAGTTTGGACAATCCGGTGTGCCCTGAGAACGAGATATGTGCAGCTCCTATCAGGATTTGTCGGCACATCCGGGCGGCTTTGCTGGTCTTGTTTTACCATTGTCGAAATGTCTTGTAAACCGGGATTCCGAGTCTGATCGGGTCTTCCTGGGAGAAGGTCTATTCCTTCGTTGACGCGAGAGCTTGTCATGGGCTAAGTTGGGACACCCCTGCAGGGTATAATCTTTCGAAAGTCGTGCCTGCGGTTATAGGCAGATGGGAATTTGTTAATGTCCGGTTGTAGATAACTTGACACCTGATCCGAATTAAAACGCATCAACCGCGTGTGTAGCCGTGATGGTCTCTTCTTGGCGGAGTCCGGGAAGTGAACACGGTTTCTGGGTTATGTTTGACGTAAGTAGGAGTTCAGGATCACTTCTTGATCATTACTAGTTGACGACCGTTCCGCTTGTTCTCTTCTCGCTCTTATTTGCGTATGTTAGCCACCATATATGCTTAGTCGCTGCTGCAGCCTCACCACTTTACCCCTTCTTTTCCCTTTAAGCTTTGCTAGTCTTGATACCCATGGTAATGGGATTGCTGAGTCCTCGTGGCTCATAGATTACTACAACCACAGTTGCAGGTACAGGTTTATGCGATGATCATGACGCGAGAGCGATGCTTGCTTGCGTTGAGTTCTTCTTCTGCTTCTTCGATCAGGGGTTAGCTTCCAGGTCGGCAGCCTGGGCTAGCAGGGTGGATGTCGTTTGAGTTTCTGTTTGTGATTCATCTGTAGTCGGATGATACTCTGATGCATTGTGATGTTGTATTCGAGTGGCATTGTATGCCTTATGTATGTACCCCTATGTACTATGTAATGTTGATGTAATGATATCCACCTTGCAAAAGGGTTTCAATATGCGGGTCTATCTGTGGTGGGACCTTCGAGTTCCTTTTGGATAGGGTCGCATATTGGGCGTGACACCAGCCTACACGGTTGCTTGCTGGGGTTGCTCTCTTCACATTGTCTCGCACAAAACGACTGTGGCCACATCTCTAACATCCCGGCGGATCACGTCCGTGTGGGGAAGGGGTGGATGCTTAGTGTAGATGCGGTGGCCATCGCCGACGGCGAAAACCCACTGTCGGCATGTCCCGATCAGGGATCCCCGACGTTCTCTCTCATAAAGCCGGCGGGGGCAACTGTTGGAAAAATTCCCAAAAAGACTCCCTCGAGGTCTTCTTTCTTTAGTCCGAAATGCCCACTTTTAGTCCCTAAAAGTCCCTCCTGTTTGGTTTGAGATGGAACTGACACAGAGTTTTTTTAGTCCCTACACCAAAATGTCCCTGTAAACAAACACCCTCTAATAATGCCGCTGGAAAATTGATGCAATGCCACAGTTCAAAGCAAATTACATGTTTAACAAATTTTATTGTTAATATAATCTCTATGTTAATATTAATCAATGCCACCGTTTGAGAAATGCTACTATCTTGCTTTCTTTCCCATTTAGATAAGGTAGATGCTTCTTTTTGTTGGCTTCTGTATCATCCACCGTTATTGACCACTAATTGTTTCCTTTGCACCTCTGTGTAAACAGGGTTATCTACTTCACCTCGTTGCCATTGTGACCTTTTGTTGCACTGCACAAAACACTTTTGTTTTAAGAGTGTTTTGTGCAGTTCAACCAAAATGTCACACCGACAACGTTGCTTGATTGCTTGATCTTAGTGGAACTGCACACGAGGAGATCTTACTTCCTATCCGCTAAGGCAAATTTGGTTCAGATCTTCTTCTTGTGAGTTGTTTGAATTCCGCATCATGAGAGGTCAGTACTAGCCTTCTTTCACATGATTCTACAGTGTGCTTTCATATGTTGTGCTACTTGTATGATAATGTTGCTTGATTTTAGTGAACTACACAAATGGAGACAAGACTTCCAATCTGTATGTGCACCGTAATATCCCATTGAGGTAAGATAAGGATATTTCACAACTGTTGGTCTATATTTTGCCACTTTCATCAGAAAATTAAGTTTAGTACTGTACTTGTGCTCCCTAATTGACATGCCAAATCTTACATTGAAGGCGAAGCTTGTCTATTATTGAACCAAGTGATGAAGGGGAAGAACAAGCGGAAGAAAAAAAATCAACTCCCGGTGCTGTAATGAAGCACTGGTACTGTGATGACATAAGTAATGATATAGTTTTGCATCTTAATTTATTGCTATGGCTGGAACGAGTAATTGTTTTGCCACTGATTTGATGCCACTCTTAATGTAATACGTAATTATCTCTACTTGTGCAAACAGGGATCTTCTTTGAAGATACCATATATTTTAGTGGAACTGCAAAAGAAGATGTTGGAAAAATTAAACTAATCGAGGAGTATATAGTAAGCATGGCCACCACCGTAGATAGCAACAGATGGTTCCGGAGAAGTGCTTCATTTGTATGCTCTACACAATAAGCCTCGTGACTTGGTACTCGCCCACTGATTTCATCCATATGATTGAGCTTTGTCATCTCTATTGGTGTTGTGCTACTGTTTAGATACTGTCATGAAAAAGTGGTATTGTCCTTGAGAAGTGCTTCATCTGTGATGTTTTAGATATTTCATTTCCTTTTTTTTCGAGCAAAGAGGGATGCTAGCATTTAGTAGTCCTCTTGTCTTTGCACAACAAGATCATCTTCCTCTGAAGAAGAATATGGAGTACGTGAAGTGACTTGTTCCGATTATGCCAGGATGAAGAAGCCCTGTCTATCTTCTCATCAGAAGGAGCAGTTGAAGGATGGTTACATTACTCCCCACAAGACCAAACTAACTTCAGCTCAGAAGGACTGACAAATCTCCATTTTTTGCTGTGATGCGCGAGTACAATGTTGTTCTAGGATTCTTTCTGGTGAGTTCCATTTTTCTAAAAGTGTGCTCTACATGGACCCTGTAGGTGCCTGTTGAAACTGTCAATTCATAGTACAGTTTGCTTTATACTAATCACTTTTTTGTATTTGTGCAAACAGGGGTGCTCAGCTTGATTTCAATGGGAACTGCACAAAATGTTCATGAATACATCGAATCATTCATTTCCACCACAAGAAAGGAGGTGCCGATAAGTTCAAGGTGTTGCAACATATAAGGGCGAAATCATACAAGATACGCGCGAATTTGGTTGATTTTGGTGGAACTGCACAAAAAGAACATCTGGTTTATTTAGCACGAGGTGCCATGTCAATGTCCGAACTGATGGCAAACCCTGCCCATTCCACAACCGTAGGCATTTGATATTTTGGAATGGTACAACCTTGTCAAATTTTGCTCATTGATTTTAGCAAGACATGCGTTTGATATTTTCGAATGGGACGCCTTTGCTCTCAGCATCGTCGATCAATTTTTTCTTTATTCTTTAGTTGTGAAGTAAATATTGCCTCTGACATGTGAGTCGCTGAGATACATAATCATTGATTGTTTTGAATGTTCTCTATGAATTGCCAGGCCTGTGTGTTTGATTGAAATGTACAGAAACGCTAAAAGCTGCTCAAACTCTTTGTACTCCTTCTGTTCCTTTTTACTTTGCACATTGTGAAAGTGCATACTTTTTTGTATAAGATTGGTCAAAGTAGAGATACTTTGACTACAGACAAAACTTGTATGCAGACTAGAAAGGACCGGAGGGAGTACATGTAACACTGCTGCAAACGAGGTGATCACCCTGGGAATAATGCTGGTATGTATTGTTTTGCATGTTCATCCAATGCCAGTGATACAGGAATTCGAACTAATCGAAATAAAATCATTCATACACGGTCGGATTTCATATAAACATGCCGGATTTCATTACATTCCATACATTCTTCAACTAAAAAGGGGTGCGCTGGAGGTATAATTAATTAACCGAAGCTCCCCACCTATGTCACGCTGAGTCGAACAGAAGCTTCTGTGACTTAACTGCAGGTGCAGTTGCATAACTGACATGTGGCCTGTTGGGCCCACGTGTCAGTCAACCAACTGCACCAGCAGTTAAATAGAAGCAGCGTTCTTCTCCAGCGCAGCTCTCCGACTCCACATCGCTGCCAAGAAGCTAACCGGCCGTCAATGGTCAACCCGCCTAGCTTGGTTTCAACCGGAGGGTAGCAGCGGTGGCCTTACTTGGACCCGAGCGGCGGCGACCTGCCGTGTTCTACTCTTCCTCGTTTTCTGTCTGGCGCGGCCTCGTTGGCAGCGGGGCGGGACCTTGGCGGAGCCGACGATGTCCTCTATCTCGTTGCCGGCGGGCGGCGCCTCAGCGATGCGGTGGAAATCCTCCCCGATGTTGCCGGCAGGGTGGGGCCTCGGCTGAGCCGACGATGTCCTCTGCCTCGTTGTTGGCAGGGCGGGGCCTCGTTGGAGCCAGCAGTGTCCTCTGCCTCGTTGTTGGCACTGCGGGGCCTCAATGGAGTAGGGCCTCGTTGACGCCAGCGGAGCAGGGACTCGTTGGAGCCGCCATTGCCTATGCCTCGTCCTCGGTCTCGCCAAACAACGCCTCGCCCGCTTCATCGCCCTCTTTGCTAGCCTCTTTGTAGGCGGCCACAGCCTCCGCCACCCGCATGCGGTACCGCCAACGCTCGAGGCGGCCCTTGCGGGTGGAGCAGTACGAGTCGAGCAGCGCCTCCTGCTCCGCCCGCTCCGCGGCGATCTGCTCCTCCGCCTGCAGGTGCTCCTGGAGGAGATGGTGGTTGTAGGCGGCGTCGGCCTGCGCCTCCCGGAACTGCTCCTCATGCATCTGCCTCACCGTGTCCATATATTGCGCACGGGCCTCGCCGATGGTCATGGTGCAATGCACCGGCGAGGATGGCGCGGAGGAGGGGGTTGGTGTCGGATCATCGACTACCATGTTCTCCATTGGGACATCGTCGTCCTCCGGCTTCCTGTCGGCCAGCCAGTCAGTAGCAATGGCTGCCATCTCCTTGTGGTTTGTCGTCCGCCCGTCCCGAAGAGCGCTGGAGTGCGAGGAAGCCATGGTGGGCAGTAGTGGTGTGGACAGGAGAAAGGGAACGAATGCGGATGACTGCGGCTATGGCCGGCGCAGCAGTTTATATAGCGATGGTGGGAGGCGGAGGGACGGGCGTGTGGCGCCGGAGTAGCCACCTCAACAACCGCGTATCATAATGTGGGAGGGAGATGGACGGACGGACGCCACTTGTGTCATTTGAAGGCGGAGCAATCGCCTGCACCGGGAAGCGGGGCGGGCGGCTGACTGTTTCGGGTGGAAAGCGCGCGCGAGTGAGGAGATGACTTTACTTGGAGAGGATGACAATGGGGACCCACCAGGGCCATAGCCTCACGTACGCCACTGCCTCCTTATTATATATATAACTATAATTTATTTTGCTTCCCCCTGGTTTCCTGACATCACGGTCCCACACCATTGTCAACCTATGTACTCCGTCCTTTCCGGTTTATAGGGCTTATCTCAAAATTTTAGTTTTTCCATTTTATAAGGCCCAATTTGGTTGTTTTTCATCACATGTTCAGATTCCAAGGTCCATTAAATCATTGCATGCAAGTATTAATAGAAAATTGACCAATGCATGTACTTTATGCATGCATGCATTGCAATTAATGCATTGATAAACATAATTTTTTGAGGATAACAAGAGCATTAATTAGGTGTTTTTGCAAAACTACAAAAAGTATTCCACCACTCGCCATCTACCTTGATTGGTGAGATTTTTGAATTGATCACTATAATCCGGAAAGGAGGGAGTAGTCAATAAACGAGAGAATTGCATAAGAAGCGGCCGACAGCTCGGACCAAGCAGCTCGAGCAGTATTTGTGTTTTTGAGGTGTGAGCACTGCAGAGTTTTTTGATGTTTAGCCCAGATATTAATTTTTTCCTCTGAACAACAATGAATACATCGCTGCATGTATTAACTGGGCGGGCTGTGGCCCGTCTAGCCTAGGCCAGATATCCGGCCCAGCTATTAATTTTTTTCAAGCTGAAAATGGCTAGGCCAGCTATACTTTTTTTAGGAATACCCAGGCAAGGTCAAGTCGTTATTCTCCGCCCGGCTGGGCTGCAAATCTTTCCTAGGAGGGAAGCATTAGGCTTAACAAGAAAATGGGCTTTAAGAAATAATAAATGGGATGTAATTATAAAAACTGGGCAGTAACTATAAAAAAATGCACCAAACACGTGATTACTTCATAAAATATTATTTTTTGATATTGAAAATTTTAATTTCATTAATTGTTGCGAGCGCAATGTTTCGTTGGATTTTTACGTAATATAAATTTATATTGAAATTGTATTTAATCTGACTAGAAATTTCAGGATAAAAATATTTCGGATCCCATCAAAATGTGGGAAATTTTATTGAATTATGTTTTGAACGGTTGGTTGAAATGGGCTGTACTTTTAACAAACTGTAAATGGGTTGTAGTAAATTCCATTAGAATTCAAAAATGGGCTACACATTCTTACAAATCTCAAATGGGCTATAAGTTCTCTGCCACACACTTCTGGCCTTACTAAGTTGATGCGTCCCCTAAAAACAGAGTTGACGCGTATGCAAGGCTTTGTCAACTTATAGTCAACACACGGTTCTAGTAGCAGTGGCCGTTGGATGTCCATCCAACGGATGCCGTGCTTCTTCTTCAATCTAGGATATTCTAGCTTCACCCGCCCAAAAAATGATTCCTCCCCTGATATCTGGGGCGCACCATTTCGGAAGCTGACCTGTGGGCCAACTAACTTGATGTACCAAGGGCTTTGTCAATTTAGTCAATATAAACGATTCTAGCTGCAGTGACCGTACGATGTCCATCCAACGGCCGTCGTGCTTCTTCAACCTCTGGTCTTCTTGCTCCAGCCGCCCAAAGCAGCGCCGGTCGTGCCACCTGCTCCTACCTCCCATGGCCAGCTATGCTACCGCGGGGGCCTCACCGCCCCCTACTACTCCCACCGCTGGCCAGGCCATCCCTCCACTCACCCACACACCCTGTTATTCTGCGGCAACGGCAGTGCAACCGAACCAGTGAACCCTCGTACTCCTCTCCGCATGTGCATCCATTGCCGCGTCTTCCCCGGCTCCACGTCGTCCCCTTCCTAGGCCTCGCCGTCGTCCACCGCCGTGGTGCTCTCAACGTGGCGTGGTCAACATGGTCAAGGAACGACTTCCGTCGGACGTGGACTATATGTGGAGAGGCTGACAGTTGGGTCCACGGCAGCCGCAAGGAAGTGCCTTCTTATTACGCGCAAAATAATTATTCCTCAACCTGACAGTGGGGACCCATTGGACAGGCCACCGTATTTCCCAAAAAAAATGATTCGCCCTCTGACTGCTAGGATCCACCAGCTACATCTTCGCAAGCAAGGAAGTGCGTTCGAAAAAAACGATTTGCCCCCTTGACTGCTGGGACCCACCAGCTACACCTTCGCACGCAAGGAAGTGTGTCCGGGCAAAAAAAAACGATTCGCCCCCTGACTGCTGGGACCCAGCAGCTACACCTTCGCACGCAAGGAAGTGCGTCCGGGCAAAAAAAACACAAAACGATTCACCCCCTGACTGTTGGGAACCACCAGCTACATCTTCGCACGCAAGGAATTGCCTGACAGTCGGGACCCACCTGGTCGAAGCGTACGTAGCGTTGTCATTCTGGTCACGAGCGTGTACGTACATATATACTGGTCGATGTAGAGGCGCGCACATGTCGTAGTAGAGACGCGCACATAGCATGTACACGTACGTACAGCGGCCAGGGTGCAAGAAAGAAAATACGGCCACGTATGTGTACATAGGGGCGGGGTCTCGAACGCCTACTCGTGCGTACGTACGGCCAGGGCTCGTGTACATGGCTGGGTCAGAACGGAGAAACAGCATCGTCGTCATGTTCATGGGGAGATAATGGAATGCGTCGTGTTCATGGGGAGGCAACGAAATGTGTCGTATTCATCGGGAGGCAACATAACGCGTGGGAGCCAACCGGCTGGGTCGGAATGGAATGCGTGGTCATGTTCATCGGGAGGGCTTGGACGGAACAGGCGATGGAAACGAGGCCTGGCGTACCGCAGAACGGAGGAAACGGCCTTGTGTTCGACCGGCCACGTTCAAAACGGGACCCTGTTCATCGGGAGGGGTGTGGCATACCGCAAAATAGAGGAAACGGACCTCCTATGGTCGAAACGGGGGTCCTGTTGATTGGGAGGGGTGTGGCGTACCGCAAAACGGACGAAATGGACCTTCTACGGTCGAAACAGGGGTCATGTTGATCGGGAGGGGTGTGGCATACCGCAAAACGGACGAAACGGACTTGTGTTGGAGCGCTACGGTCCAAACGGGGGTCCTGTCCATCGAGAGGGGTGTGGCGTACCGCAAAACGGGACTCCATGGGATACTGTTCATCTCCACCCTCGACCTCCTCCAGCCTCCACAGGCTACCGTCGACCTCCTCTAGCCTCCACGGGCTCCTGTTCATCCATCCTCCACCACGCGCTACTCCAGCGGCTACTGTTCAAGCACCCCTCCACGGGCACCCCTCCACCGTCTACTGTTCATCCAGCCCTCCACACCACGGGGTCCTGTTCATCCAGAGGCAACGCCACCGCTCACTGTTCATCTACCCCCCCCCCCGCAACACTCACTGTTCATCCCAGAGGCAGCATCGATCGGCTTCAGTTAGCAGTAGTAGCAAAGGAATCGCTCGATCGGGTTTAGTTAACAGCCATCGATCGATCGCTCGGGTTTAGTAACGCGTACCTGCAGTGCAATCACTCGGGTTCAGTTAGAGCCAACGCCTCGCACACACGCGCATACGTGTACGTGAGAAACACGCATCGCTCGGCCCCCGACCTCCCACCGTAACCGGGAACTCCCCAAAATTTTCCTCGCCCTCGCTTCTACCACGGTTTTCTCCGTCATGGACGGCCCAAAGAATGTCATGCAGCTGCGTCTCCGGCCCGCCCAGGACGAAAAGCCCATTGACTATCATGATTTTTTCTCATAGAAGTAGGAGCCCACCACATCTATGATGCTACCGGGTTTTGTCACAATTATCGTCATAGAAGTGTCATATGTATGACAGAAAAAAAATTCGTTCAGCCCAAAATGTCACGGATGTGTCTTTTTTTGTAGTGAGAACTTGCCTTGTATATTCCAACAATGGGCTTCCTCAAATGCCCTAGGTCTTCATGAGCAAGCAAGTTGG
This sequence comes from Triticum dicoccoides, assembly GCF_002162155.2. Lineage (NCBI taxonomy): Eukaryota > Viridiplantae > Streptophyta > Magnoliopsida > Poales > Poaceae > Triticum > Triticum dicoccoides. Next base: position 460,905,832 of record NC_041381.1, on the reverse strand, counting down.
ATGCACACCCACTTAGTTTCTTTTGTTGAGCTTTCATACATTTATAGCTCTAGTGCATCCATTGCATGGCAATCCCTACTCCTCGCATTGACATCAATTGATGGGCATCTCCCTAGCCCATTGATTAGCCGCGTCAATGTGAGACTTTATACTTTTTTGTCTTCTCCACACAAACCCTATCATCATATTCTATTCCACCCATAGTGCTATGTCCATGGCTCACGCTCATATATTGCGTGAAAGTTGAAAAAGTTTGAGAATACTAAAGTATGAAACAATTGCTTGGCTTGTCATCGTGGTTGTGCATGATGACAACATTTTGTGTGACGAAAATGAAGCATGGCCAAACTATATGATTTTGTAGGGATGAGCTTTCTTTGGCTATGTTATTTTGAGAAGACATAATTGCTTGGTTAGTATGCTTGAAGTATTATTAATTTTATGTCAATATTAAACTTTTGTCTTGACTCTTATGGATCTGAATATTCTTGCCATAATAAAGAAGATTACATTGATAAATATGTTAGGTAGCATTCCACATCAAAAATTCTGTTTTTATCATTTACCTACTCGAGGACGAGCGAGAATTAAGCTTGGGGATGCTTGATACGTCTCCAACGTATCTATAATTTTTGATTGATCCATGCTATTATATTATCCATATAGGATGTTTTATATGCATTTATATGCTATTTTATATGATTTTTTGGACTAACCTATTAACCCAGAGCCCATTGCCAGCTTCTGTTTTTCCTTGTTTTTGAGTATCATAGAAAAGGAATACCACGTGGTGCCAATTTTTGATGATTTTTTATGGACCAAAAGAAGCCCCCGGAGTAAAAGAGTTGGGCAAGAAGAGTCCCAGGCTGTCCACGAGGGTGGGGGGCGCGCCCACCCACCTGGTGTGAGACGACTCGGAGACCCCCCTGATGTGAGATGTACGCCAAAAATTCCTATAAATACAGAAACCTCGAGAAAATAACCTAGATCGGGAGTTCCACTGCCGCAAGCCTCTGTAGCCACCAAAAACCAATCGGGACGCTATTCTAGCACCCTGCTAGAGCGGGGGATCCTCACCGGTGGCCATCTTCATCATCCCGGCGCTCTCCATGACGAGGAGGGAGTAGTTCACCCTCGGGGCTGAGGGTATGTACCAGTAGCTATGTGTTTGATCTCTCTCTCTCTCGTGTTCTTGATTTCGTACGATCTTGATGTATCGCGAGCTTTGCTATTATAGCTGGATCTTATGATGTTTCTCCCCCTCTACTCTCTTGTAATGGATTCAGTTTTCCCTTCGAAGTTATGTTATCAGATTGAGTCTTTAAGGATTTGAGAACACTTGATGTATGTCTCGCGTGGGATACCCGTGGTGACAATGGGGTATTCTACTGATTCACTTGATGTATGTTTTTGTGATCAATTTGCGGGTTCCATGACCTTGGGAATCTATGCATAGGGGTTGGCACACGTTTTTGTCTTGACTCTCCGGTAGAAACTTTGGGGCACTCTTTGAAGTTCTATGTGTTGGTTGAATAGATGATTCTGAGATTGTGTGATGCATATCATATAATCATACCCACGGATACTTGAGGTGGCATTGGAGTGTCTAGGTGACATTAGGGTTTTGGTTGATTTGTGTCTTAAGGTGTTATTTTAGTATGAACTCTCTGATAGATCAAACAGAAAGAATAGATTCTTGTTATTTTACTACGGACTCTTGAATAGATCGATCAGAATGAATAACTTTGAGGTGGTTTCAATAATCTCTTCGTTTGTTCTCCGCTATTAGTGACTTTGGAGTGACTCTTTGTTGCATGTTGAGGGATAGTTATATGATCCAATTATGTTATTATTGTTGAGAGAACTTGCACTAGTGAAAGTATGAACCTTAGGCCTTGTTTCCTAGCATTGCAATACCGTTTACGCTCACTTTTATCATTTGTTACCTTGCTGTTTTTATATTTTTAGATTACAAAAACCTATATCTACCATCCATATTGCACTTGTATCACCATATGTTCGCCGAACTAGTGCACCTATACAATTTACCATTGTATTGGGTGTGTTGGGGACACAAGAGACTCTTTGTTATTTGGTTGCAGGGTTGTTTGAGAGAGACCATCTTCAACCTACGCCTCCCACAGATTGATAAACCTTAGGTCATCCACTTGAGGAAAATTTTCTACTGTCCTACAAACCTCTGCACTTCGAGGCCCAACAACGTTTACAAGAAGAAGGTTGTGTAGTCGACATCATTCGTCAAGTGTGTTGTTTTAACCTTCAATAAGGACCGGCCGTAGTCAAACTCGATTCAACTAAAGTTAGAGAAATAGACACCTGCAAGCCACCTGTGTGCAAAGCACATCGGTCAAACCAGTCTCATGAATGCGGTCATGTAATGTCGGTCTGGGACGCTTCATCCAACAATATTGCCGAATCAAAGTAAGACGTTGGTGGTAAGATGTATGACTATTATCGCCCACAACTCTTTGTGTTCTACTCGTGCATATCATCTATGCATAGACTTGGCTCGGATGCCACTGTTGGGGAACGTAGCATGCAATTTCAAAAAAATTCCTACTATCACGCAAGATCTATCTAGGAGATGCATAGCAACGAGAGGGGAGAGTGTGTCCACATACCCTCTCAGACCGAAAGCGGAAGTGTTAGGTTAACGCGGTTGATGTAGTCGAACGTCTTCACAATCCAAGCGATCCATGTACCGAACGTACGGCACCTCCGTGTTCAGCACACATTCATCTCGATGACGTCCCTCGAACTCTTGATCCAATAGAGGGTTGAGGGAGAGTTACGTCAGCACGATAGCGTGTCAACGGTGTTGGTGATGTGATCCGCGCAGGGCTTCGCCTAAGCACTACGATGCTATGACAGGAGGAGTAAACTATCGAGGGGGCACTGCAAACGGCTAAGAAAACAATTGATGTGCCTTTGGGGTGCCCCCTGCCCACGTATATAAAGGAGGCGGGAGAGAGGCCGACAGCCAGGAGGGGCGCGCAATGAGGGGAGTTGTCGGGGGGATGAACCCCAGGCAGGCAATGGAACCCGGATCCTTTTCAAAAACAACAGGGCCAGCATTTCCCCTCAATCCGGCTCGCACTTGGCCGGGTCGCTCGACCCGGCCAGACTCCTCAACTTGGCCCCTACAACCAACTCAAGACTTCCCCAACAAGCCAGCTCCACCCTTTGCATGCTCGACAACCCGGCCGAGGGTCAGCGGTCGTCCCATCCCAGCCGTACGATGGTACGAGTCTCCACCAACTGATGACCAAAGCCACAGTGCCCTGCCCATGCCTCTGGTCAGCCGGGCATGGCAACAGTGCCCCCACCTACTCGCTGACCAGGGCCGGTGTGGCAACAGTGCAATCATCGCCACCCATGACACCAGCAAGCGGCAACCTTACGGAGCGCCCCTGTAGCCGACTGGACTCAGCCACGCCCCGACGATCGACAAGACGGTGCAAAGTGCCCCTAGGCGCATGGGTCCCGTGCCCGGGGAACCCGGCGAGACCTGGCACCCGGTGGGTCCTAGCATCGGGTTCCCAGACACTAACAACCCAGCCCTACGGGCTTGTAACATTACCCTTGTACCCCTGGGGCTTGACCTATAAAACCTCCCAGGAGCCCTCATGCATACGGGTAGAATACACTCACCCATCCACCCACTCGCACACCTAGCAAGCCACACCCAAGGAGTGCGAGCTGCCTAAGCCTTGGCCAGCCTCCCTTCTCCCTCGATATAGCTCCAGGAGCGACTCTGTACTCATACTTTCAACTACACTCGGCAGGACTAGGGGAGTTATCTCTCCGGAGAGCCCCGAACCTGGGTATGTCTTGCGCCTCACGCTCGCTCATGCCGACCTCGCCTCTGGAGCCCACCAGTGCCCTCGAGCCTCCTCCTGTCGTTAGCCATCCCATGGCATCTGCCGTGCGCCCACCATGACAGTTGGCGCCCACCGTGGGGCAGCTCGAGGTCCTGGCCGGGAGCATGCTCCAGACGGGGCTCCTCTCCAACTCCAACGAGCCCGTCACGCTAGCGGACAATGTCATCAACGCACTCGCCGCCTCCTTCGCCATGTTGCACATCTCCGATGCGCCTACGGCCGACGAGTACCCCAGCGAGGTACTTAGCATTTCCGACTCCCCGCTCTCCATCGACAACGATGCTCCTGCCGGAGCAATGGACCTCTGCGTGGAGGTTTTCGTCACCAACATCGGCGCCTCCTCCTCGTCGAGCGCGGCGAGGAAGGCCGCCAAAGCTAAGGCCGCAGCGAACGGGGCCGGCTCTCCCAACCCGCTGCGCGCCATGATGCAGAGCCTCCACGTTCCCATCAGCACCGACATCGATGCCTCCAACATCGCCGAAGCCCGGACTCATCTCAACGAGGACCACCAGCGCCTGCTGGACGTCACCGAGACGCTCGCTGCCACGTAGCGCCGCCTTGATTCTGCTCAGCTGGAGCGCAACACCACCTACAGCTTCACACCGGACGCGCCCGAGCTGAGCCGGGTCACCGACATCCAGGCCCAGGGCGGCGCGATTGGGCGCGTCTTCAGTGATCCCCCTCCTGTCTATGAGACTCTCATGAAGAACATGCGTGCTACCCAAGCGGCCGCGGTCAGCCTGGACCAGCTCACGGGCGAAGAACTGTAGGACCGCCTCAAGAGGGTGAATGGCCTCCTTGCTACGGCCAACGCACAGCAGGTGTCGGCGTCCTGGGAACAGGGGTCCCCAAACTTGCCTGCCTGCATCCCATGGCGTGGCTCCACCAGTGGCCCTGTACGGCCCATCTTCACCAACAAACACTCAAGACCCTTGCAAGGGGCCAAGCCTTGCGAGGCGGATGACACAAGACCTCCTCGGGAGCTTCCTCGCCAAGCTTGCTCGCAAGGGGCGGAGAGATCAAGGCAAGGGGAACCTCGCGAGGTTCCTACGACATCAGCCGTGACGACTGGAGCTAGGCGGGCGCCAGCGCGCATAGTGTCCTTGTTTCCTCTTTGGTGCTAAAGGGGCAAGCGCAGGTGTGGAGTCCTGAGGCATCAAGCAAAGGTTTCCATATCGGTGCAACAAGACCAAGACCAGCGGGACGGCAGGATGGAGGTCACCGTGGAACCCAAGATGGCGTCACCACCAGCCTTTGGCAGGCGAAGACCACCTTTAGTCAGGATAGCTTGTACCAGTTGTCCCCCTTCAAATTGGCCGTTGTGGCATCCCTTCCCGCTCAATATTTTGGAAGAGGACCAAGCCTCTATAAATAGGACTAGACACCACAGTAGGAGGCAACTGATTCAGATCATCCTCACCCACACAAGTTCACCGAGCACAAGAACACCTCACCTCAGGAGGCTGTTCTTCCCTTGTACTGTTCATCCTCAGCCCAAGAGGCAATCCACCACACCACACCGGAGTAGGGTATTACACCACAAAAGTGGCCCAAACTAGTATAAATCTTACGTCTCTTGTGTTGCGGGTTCGTCGAGCTAGGCTTTGAGATCACAATGAGGGTGAGGGCGTGATTAGGTAGGAGGAGATCTTCGTGTGCACCCCAGAGTTCGAACCTCAAGGGTTTTGCCGGAACCCGAAATCTTACAGCAGGACCGCCTCAACCGGCTCGCCAGACCGGCCGGATCTGGCTTCGTCCGCATCGCTGGACCCGGCGACAACCAGCACACGGCGTCTTCACCACCCGGTGAGGCGCACTCTGGTCGCACCTGGACCCGCCGCAACCCTGCCCCGACGACTGCTGCGGCTTGGGCAATGAGCCGGCCTCGGAGGCTAAGCTCCACCTCGACCCCCAGCTCCAACCCATCCGACGTCCAACTATGGTCGACCCGCCCCCCCGCGGCGCGGTCGCCGACCGTGTGGCCCATGCACCATCGACGACACCGACGCTCATCACCGCCTCGTCCGACTCGCCCTCTCCCAGGAGCTGGAGGAGACCAGCCCGGTCGGGCCGGCGTGCTTCGGACCGCGCATCTGGGGCGAGCCTTTACTAAAGGGTTCACGCTCCCCCGCGACACCCCCAAGTACAACGGCACTATGAAGCCGGAGGACTGGCTCACCGACTACACCTCCGCCATCGGCATCGCCGGCGGTAACCACCGCCTCGCCGTGCGCTACGCGCCCCTCTTGCTCCAGGGGTCGGCCCACACCTGGTTGAACAGTCTGCCAGCCGGCAACATCAACACGTGGGTTGACTTTGAGCAGGCCTCCGTACGCAACTTCACCGGCACCTACAAACGACCCGGCCGCCCCAGTCAGGTCACCATGTGCGTGTAGGGGCCGGCGGAAACCGGTCGCGAGTACCTCGCACACTGGACTGAGCTTCGGAACAGCTGCGAAGGCGTCCACGAAGTCCAAGCAATCCAGTACTTCATCAACGTACGCCGAGACAACACCCTCCTCAAGCACAAGCTTTTGCGCTCCAAGTCAGCCACCATGGCCGCGCTCATGGTGACGGCGGATAAGTACGCCAACACCGACTCCGCCATGAAGATCCAGGTGGCGCTGGATGAAGCCGGCAAAGCAAAGCCGGTTCCCGCTCCGAAGCCGGCCAGTGAAGGAAGCCGGCATCAGCACAACCAGCAGAACAACAAGCGCAAGGCCGATCAGCCGGCCCAGCGCTACGTCAACCGGCTCGTCGCGGCTGCCAAGCGCCGGCAGACCGGCAAGATGACGTGGCAACCCGCCATGAGTTTCGAAGAGATGCTCTATGCTCCCTGCAAGCACCACAGCAGTGCAAGGTCGTCCACACACACACTCCAACAGTGCACTGATACGTCTCCAACGTATCTATAATTTTTGATTGCTCCATGCTACTTTATCTACTGTTTTAGGCAATATTGGGCCTTACTATCCACTTTTATATTATTTTTGGGACTAACCTATTAACCGGAGGCCCAGCCCAGATTTGCTGTTTTATGCCTATTTTAGTGTTTCGAGGAAAAGGAATATCAGACGGAGTCAAAATGGAACGAAATCAACTGGAGAAGTTAATTTTGGAAGGAAACCAATCTGTTGGGCTTGGAGTGCACGTCAGGGGATTCCCGGGCTGCCCACGAGGGTGGGGGGCGCGCCCCTCCCCCTGGGCGCGCCCCCTACCTCGTGAGCACTCTGAGGGTCCACCAACGTACCCCCTGCACCCATATATACCTACGTACCCTAAAAATTCCAGAAGAGAAGATAGATCGGGAGTTCCGCCGCCCCAAGCCTCTGTAGCCACCAAAAACCAATTGGGACCCTGTTTCGGCACCCTGCCGGAGGGGGATCCCATCACCGGAGGCCATCTTCATCATCCCGGCGCTATCCATGACGAGGAGGGAGTAGTTCACCCTCGGGGCTGAGGGTATGTACCAGTAGCTATGTGTTTGATCTCTCTCTCTTGTGTTCTCTCTCGTGTTCTTCTATGGCACGATCTTGATGTATCCCGAGCTTTGCTATTGTAGTTGGATCTTATGCTGTTTCTCCCCCTCTACTCTCTTGTGATGAATTGAGTTTCCCCTTTGAAGTTATCTTATCGGATTGAGTCTTTTATGAACACTTGATGTATGTCTTGCGTGGGATAACCGTGGTGACAATGGGTTATTCTATTGATCCACTTGATGTATGTTTTGGTGATCAACTTGCGGGTTTCGTGACACTTGGGAACCTATGCATAGGGGTTGGCACACGTTCTTGACTCTCCGGTAGTAGCTTTGGGGCACTCTTTGAAGTACTTTTATGTTGGTTGGATGAATCTGAGATTATGTGATGCATATCATATAATCATGCCCACGGATACTTGAGGTGACAATGGAGTATCTAGGTGACATTAGGGTTTTGGTTGATTTGTATCTTAAGGTGTTATTCTAGTACTAACTCTTTTATAGATTGATCTGAAAGAATAGCTTTGTGGTGGTTTTGTACCCGACCATAATCTCTACATTTGTTCTCCGCTATTAGTGGCTTTGGAGTGACTCTTTGTTGCATGTTGAGGGCTTGTCATATGTTCTATCTATGTTATTATTGTTGAGAGAACTTGCACTAGTGAAAGTATGAACCCTAGGCCTTGTTTCCTATCATTGCAATACCGTTTATGCTCACTTTTACCTTTAGTTACCTTGCTGTTTTTATTATTTCAGATTACAAAAACCTTTATCTACTATCTATTTTGCACTTGTATCACCATCTCTTCGCCGAACTAGTGCACCTATACAATTTACCATTGTATCGGGTGTGTTGGGGACACAAGAGACTTTTTGTTATTTGGTTGCAGGGTTGTTTGAGAGATACCATCTTCATCCTACGCCTCCTATGGATTGATAAACCTTAGGTCATCCACTTGAGGGAAATTTGCTACTGTCCTACAAACCTATGCACTTGCAGGCCCAACAACGTCTACAAGAAGAAGGTTGTGTAGTAGACATCAAGCTCTTTTCTAGGGCCGTTTCCGGGGAGGTGAGTGCTTGAAGGTATATCTTTAGATCTTGCAATCAAATCTTTTTGTTTCTTGTTTTAGCACTAGTCTAGTTTATAAAAGAAAAACTAAAAAATGGAATTGATTTTGTCTCAAACGCTTCACCTTTTTAATATCTTTCGTGAGTATGATGGAAAGGAAAATTGTGCTCGAGTGCTAGAAGAAGAAATCTATAGAATGTTTTTATATGATGAGCATGATTGCAATGTTGTTAGTATGAATTCCTTGAATATCCATGATGCTAATGATATGCAAAGCCGCAAGCTTGGGGAAGCTATGTTTGATGAAGATGATATTTTTTGTCCCCCAAGCTTTGATGAGCAAATTTACTATGATGAAAGCATGCTTCCTATCTATGATGATTATTGTGATGATACGTATGCCATAAAGAAGAAGTTTGCTTATGTGGAGAGTAGTAAATTTTCTATGCTTGTAGATCATGAAAATAATGCTTTAGGTGCTGGTTATATGGTTTAATTCATTCATGATGCTACTTAAAATTATTATGAGGGAGGAATATATGCTTGTAGGAATTGCAATAATGTCAAGTTTCCTCTCTATGTGCTTAAAATCTTGAAGTTATGCTTGTTTTACCTTCCTATGCTTGTTGATTATTGTTCCCATAAGGTGTTTACTCATAAAATCCCTATGCATAGGAAGTGGGTTAGACTTAAATGTGCTAGTCATATGCTTCATGATGCTCCCGTTATGTTTCAATTCTTATCTTTTATGTGAGCATCATTGTCATCATCATGCCTAGCTAAAAGGCATTAAAGAAAAGCGCTTGTTGGGAGACAACTCAATATTTATCCTTACTGTTTTTGTGTGTCCACATGATTATGCTACTGTAGTAATCATGTTTTATAGCTTTTGTTTCAATAAAGTGCCAAGTAGAACCTTTGGGAAGACTTGGGTGAAGTTTATGTGATCTTGCTGTGAAAAACAGAAACTTTAGTGCTCACGAGATTAGCTGCCATTTTTACTGGAGAGTGATTTTAGGTTGACTCTTTTTGCAGATGATTAATAGACAAATTGCTCAGGTCCAGCAATTTATTTCATAATTTTTGGGATTCCAGAAGTATACGTTTTATACAGATTACTACAGACTGTTCTGTTTTTGACTGATTCTGTTTTCTATGTGTTGTTTGCTTATTTTGATGAATCTATGAGTAGTATCGGATGGTATGAACCATAGATAAGTTGGAGTACAGTAGATATTACACCAATATGAATTTAGAATGAGTTCATTACAGTACCTAAGTGGTGGTTTTATTTTCTTATACTAACGGAGCTTACAAGTTTTGTTTTGAGTTTTGTGTGGTTGAAGTTTTCAAGTTTTGGGTAAAGATTCGATGGACTATGGAATAAGGAGTGGCAAGAGCCTAAGCTTGGGGATGCCCAAGGAACCCCAAGGTAATATTCAAGGACAACCAAGAGCCTAAGCTTGGGGATGCCCCGGAAGGCATCCCCTCTTTCGTCTTCGTTCATCGGTAACTTTACTTGGAGCTATATTTTTATTCACCACATGATATGTGTTTTGCTTGGAGCGTCATTTTATTTTGTTAGTTTTTGCTTTCTGTTAGTTAGGATAATGTTTTGCATCTTTAGTTTCAATAAAAGTGTCAAGGATAGCCTTTGCCATGCTTATTTTGCTAGTTTGCATGTTGCTGTTTGAAAACAGAAAGTTTACCGTTGTTGCAAAAATTACCTAGAAAAGTCAGAGAATGGTCTAATGTTGAATCTTTTTTGCATACTGAGCTCTGATAAATTTATTACAGTGGGAATTTTAGTTCATAATTTTTGGAGTCATGTAAGTATTAATACTCTTGCATTCTTTACAGACTGTACTGTTTTGGCAGATTGCTGTTATGGTTGCATTGTTTGCATATGTTTGCTTGTTTAATGATTCTATTTGATGATAGGAGTATTAAATATGCAGAGGCATTTAGTATGCAATGTTGAATAATAATTTTAGTGATTTGTTACAGTATAAAATGATAAGGTTTTGCATTGGTTTATACTAACCTATCTCACCAGTTCTTGTTGAGTTTGTTGTGAATGAAGCTTTTGATAAAAAGAGAAACCATGATATGAGAGGAATTAAGGAGACACAAAAGTTCAAGCTTGGGGATGCCCAAGGCACCCCAAGATAATATTCCAAGAAGTCTCAAGCATCTAAGCTTGGGGATGCCCCGGTAGGCATCCCACCTTTCTTCTTCAACAACTATCGGTTAGTATTGGTTGAGCCTAAGTTTTTGCTTCTTCACATGAGTTGTGCTATCCTTGCATTGTAGTTTCCTTTAGCTTTGCTTGATGTTTGAATAAGTATCAAGATCTGAAATTCTTTAATGAGAGAGAGCCTTACACAAATTGGAATTTGCTAGAATACTCTATGTGCTTCACTTATATCTTTTGAGCGTGATAATTTTTGCTCTAGTGCTTCACTTAGATCTTTTAGAGCACGGTGGTGGATTTGTTTTAAAGAAACTTGATCTCTCACACTTCACTTAGATTATTTTGAGAGTCGTTAATAGCATGGTAGTTTGCTTAATATTAATATACTTGGTATTCAAGATATGTGAAACTTTCTTTTGAGTGAATTGAATACTAAGATAAATTTGATGCTTGATAATTGTTTTGAGATATGGAGGTGATAATATCATAGTCGTGCTAGTTGGGTGATTATGAATTTGAGAAATACTTGTGTTGAAGTTTGCAAATCCCGTAGCATGCACGTATGGTTAAAGTTATGTAACAAATTGGAAACATGAAGTGTACCTGGCTTGTGCATCCTTATGAGTGGCGGTCGGGGACGAGCGATGGTCTTTTCCTACCAATCTATCCCCCTAGGAGCATGCACGTAGTACTTGAATTTTTGATGAATTCTAAATTTTTGCAATAAGTATATGAGTTCTTTTGACTAATGTTGAGTCCATGGATTATACGCACTCTCACCTTTCCGCCATTGCTAGCCTCTTCGGTACCGAGCATTGCCCTTTCTCACCTTGAGAGTTGGTGCAAACTTCGCCGGTGCATCCAAACCCCGTGATACGATACGCTCTATCACATATAAACCTCCTTATATCTTCCTCAAAACAGCCACCATACCTACCTATCATGGCATTTCCATAGCCATTCCGAGATATATTGCCATGCAACTTCCATCATCATCATCATGACATACATTACTTTTGTCATATTGCCATTGCATGATCATGTAGTTGACATCGTATTTGTGGCAAAGCCACCATGCATTATTTTTCATACATGTCACTCTTGATTCATTGCACCATCCCGGTACACCGCCGGAGGCATTCATATCGAGTCATATCTTGTTCTAAGTTTCGAGTTGTAATCCTTGTGTTGTAATCAATAGAAGTGTGATGATCATCATTATTAGAGCATTGCCAAAAAAAAGAGAAAGGCCCAAAAAAGGCCCAAAAAAAAGAAAATAAAAAAATTAAAAAAAAATTAAAAGGGCAATGCTACTATCTCTTTTTCCACACTTGTGCTTCAAAGTAGCACCTTGTTCTTCATGTAGTGAGTCTCATATATTGTGCTTCAAAGTAGCACCTTGTTCCTCATGTAGTGAGTCTCATAAGTTGTCTTTTTTATACTAGTGGGAATTTTTCATTATAGAACTTGGCTTGTATATTCCTACGATGGGCTTCCTCAAATGCCCTAGGTCTTCGTGAGCAAGCGAGTTGGATGCACACCCACTAGTTTTCTTCTATTGAGCATTCATAGCTCTAGTGCATCTGTTGCATGGCAATCCCTACTCCTCATGTTGACATCAATTGATGGGCATCTCCATAGCCCGTTGATTAGCCTCGTCAATGTGAGACTTTCTCCTTTTTGTCTTCTCCACACAATCCCCATCATCATATTCTATTCCACCCATAGTGCTATATCCATGGCTCACGCTCATGTATTGCGTGAAGGTTGAAAAAGTTTGAGATTATTTAAGTATGAAACAATTGCTTGGCTTGTCATCGGGGGTATAGAAGTTGGGAACATCTTTGTGTGACGAAAATGAAGCATAGCCTAACTATATGATTTTGTAGGGATGAACTTTCTTTTGCCACGTTATTTTGAGAAGACATGATTGCTTTGATTAGTATGCTTGAAGTATTATTATTTTTGTGTCAATATGAACTTTTTTCTTGAATCTTTCGGATCTGAATATTCATATCACAATTAAGAGGATTTACATTGAAATTATGCCAAAGTATCACTCCGCATCAAAAATTCTTTTTTATCATTTACCTACTCGAGGACGAGCAGGAATTAAGCTTGGGGATGCTTGATACGTCTCCAACGTATCTATAATTTTTGATTGCTCCATGCTACTTTATCTACTGTTTTAGGCAATATTGGGCTTTATTATCCACTTTTATATTATTTTTGGGACTAACCTATTAACCGGAGGCCCAGCCCAGATTTGTTGTTTTATGCCTATTTCAGTGTTTCGAGGAAAAGGAATATCAGACGGAGTCAAAACGGAACGAAATCAACTAGAGAAGTTAATTTTGGAAGGAAACCAATTTGTTGGGCTTGGAGTGCATGAGGGAGTCCTGGACTAGGGGGTGTCCAGATAGCCGAAATATCATCATCGGCCGGACTCCAAGACTATGAAGATACAAGATTGAAGACTTCGTCCCGTGTTCGGATGGGACTTTCCTTGGCGTGGAAGGCAAGCTTGGCGATACAGATATGTAGATCTCCTACCATTGTAACCGACTCTGTGTAACCCTAGCCCTCTCCGGTGTCTATATAAACCGGAGGGTTTTAGTCCATAGGACGAACAACAATCATACCATAGGCTAGCTTCTAGGGTTTAGCCTCCTTGATCTCATGGTGGATCTACTCTTGTAATACCCATATCATCAATATTAATCAAGCAGGACATAGGGTTTTACCTCCATCGAGAGGGCCTGAACCTGGGTAAAACATCATGTCCCTCGTCTCCTGTTACCATCCGCCTAGACGCACAGTTCGGGACCCCCTACCCGAGATCCGCCGGTTTTGACACCGACGTTGGTGCTTTCATTGAGAGTTCCTCTGTGTCGTCGCTCATAGGCCCGATGGCTCCTTCGATCAACAACAACGCGGTCCAGGGTGAGACTTTTCTCCATGGACAGATCTTTGTATTCGGCGGCTTCGCACTGTGGGCCAATTCGCTCAGCCATCTGGAGCAGATCGAAAGCTACGCCCCTGGCCATCAGGTCAGATTTGGAAGTTTGAACTTCACGGCCGACATCCGTGGAGACTTGATCTTCGACGGATTCGAGCCACAGCCGAGCGTGCCGCACTGTCACGATGGGCATGACCTAGCTCTGCCGCCGGACAGTGCCCTAGAGGCCGCACAAGAGTCCGCTCCGACCCTTAACTCGGAGCCGACTGCGCCGATCGAGGATGGGTGCCTAGACACCGCCTTGGGGGCTGCTATCTCTACGGAGATGGAGCCGAATATCGACCCTGTCCCTTGTGAAGCTCGTGACTCCGAGGTGCCGGACTCCTCACCGGACTCCGAACCTCCCGCGCTCCTGCCAATCGAACCCGATTGGGCGCCGATCATGGAGTTCACCGCTGGGGACATCTTTCAGCACTCGCCTTTCGGCGACATCCTGAATTCACTAAAATGCCTCTCTTTGTTAGGAGAGCCTTGACCGGATTATGGCCAGGATGGTTGGGATGCAGACGACAAAGAAATACAAAACCCACCCACCACCCACTTCGTAGCCACTATCGATGACTTAACGGACATGCTAGATTTCGACTCCGAAGACATCGACGGTATGGACGACGACGCCAGAGACGACCAAGAACCAGCGCCCACAGGGCACGGGAAAGCCACCTCAACTCACGATATATATATGGTGGATACACCCAAAGGAAGCGATCACGAGGAATAACGGGACGCTGCGAAGGAAAATTCCCCCGAAAAATAGCCGAAACGACGACGCAAACACCGCCCAAAGTCCCGCCTCGACAACGGCAGCACCCATGAAGACCCAGCCATAGAGCAGGGCAAACCTGTGGATGACGAACATGCCCCCAAACAACCATCCGAACAGGATGGATTGGATAGGCAACCCATCTCCGACGAAAACAACAGTCTGGATGATCTCACATCGGACACATCGTTGGAGCAGAAGAACATCCACAAAAGGCTCGTCGCCACTGCATGAAGCCTGAAGAAGCAGAAGCGGAAGCTCAAAACAGCGGAAGACGTACTCAGAATGAGATGGAGCAAAGTACTCAAGACCGCAGACAAATACGGCGATAGTCGCCAAGCAAAGAGCTACCCGAAGCGCAAACTATTGCCCGAATTTGACGAGGAGGCCGTAGAGCCCCAAAAATCAAAAATCAAAGAGGCCACACGTCGGATAAACGACCACATGACAAACAAAGAGCAGCAAGCGGCGCCGCACACAAGCCGGTACGCGATCCACATAAGGATCCTCTCAAAAAGGATGGCCCGGTCAGATCCATCTATGGGCCGAGAAAGCAAGCTCCAGAAGGTAACACAACACGTCGAGTATTTGAAAATTACGGCACACCCAAATACAGGGGCGCCGCACACCCCCTATGTTTCACCGATGAGGTGCTGGATCATGAATTTCCAACGGGATTCAAGCCCGTAAATATAGAGGCATACGACGGAACAACAGACCCCGGAGTCTGGATTGAGGATTACATCCTGCACATACATATGGCTAGAGGAGATGACCTCCACGCCACAAAATACTTACCCCTCAAACTCAAAGGGCCAGCCCGACACTGGCTCAAAAGCCTCCCAGAAAATACCATTGGAAGTTGGGAAGAGCTCGAGGACGCATTTCGGGCAAATTTTTAGGGGACTTATGTCCTCCCTCCGGATGCAGACGATTTAAGTCACATAACTCAACAGCCCGGAGAGTCAGCCCACAAATTCTGGAACAGGTTCCTCACCAAAAAGAACTAGATAGTCGACTGTCTGGACGCCGAAGCCTTAGCATCTTTCAAGCATAACGTCCGAGACGAATGGCTCGCCAGACACCTCGGCCAGGAAAAGCCAAGAACAATGGCCACACTAACAAGCCTCATGACCCGCTTTTGCGCGGGAGAGGATAGCTGGCTGGCAAGATGCAGCACCAGCGACCCAAGTACATCCGAGGTCAGGGATGGAAATGGGAAACCACGGCGCAACAAGGACCAGCGCTGGACTAAAGGAAATGGTCCAAGGAGCGCGGCAGTCAACGCCGGATTCAACAGCTCTCGGCAGAACAACAAAAAACTGCCTCTCAAGGAGAACAGCGACGAGCTATCCAACCTAAACAAAATCTTGGACAAGATATGCCAAATCCACAGTACCCCCGGGAGGCCTGCAAACCATAACCACAGAGATTGTTGGGTCTTCAAGCAGTCCGGCCGACTTAACACCGAACACAAGAGGCTAGACACACCAAGTGAGGACGATGACGAACCTCACAAGCAGAGCATCGGAAAACAAAAGGATTACCCACAAGAGTTCAAAATAGTAAATTCACTTCAAGTGACAACAGGAAAAAATAGAGCGGCGCCCATTAAAGTACACACCGCATGGTCCACCCAAGCGGAGTCCCGACACTGGATGTCAAAACCAATCACCTTCGACCATCAGGATTACTCCGGGAATATCCGAGACGCAGGATGGACTACTTTGATATTAAATCCTGTAATCGACGGACTACAATTTACACAGGTCCTAATGGACGGCGGTAGTGATCTAAACCTGCTATATCAGGATACAATTCGCAGAATGGGGATAGACCCAACCAAAATACGACATAGCAACACTTCCTTTAAAGGAGTGATGCCAGGCCAATATGCCCATTATACGGGCTCTCTACCACTAGAAGTTGTGTTCGGCTCATCCGACAACTTCCATTGCGAAAAGTTAACCTTCCACATCGCCCCATTTAAAAGTAGCTATCAAGCGCTATTGGGACGCGAAGCTTTCGCCTGCTTTAACGCAATACCGCATTACGCGTCTCTCACACTTAAAATGCCCGGTCCACGCGGCATCATCTCACTAAAGGGTAACTTCGAGTGTCCCTTGACTACGGAAGAATGTGAGACTGCTTTGACAGTCGCACACTAATCCGGCTTTGCTGATCAAAGCCCCTAAACAAGTCATTCAGACCCCGGACACGGTTAGGCAAGTCCGGTATAAATAAACAAGGGGCTTACCAGTCGCGTACCCCTTTACAAGGGGCTGCACGCATGTACAATAAGAGCCAATAAAGCTCAATTTTATTCATTTTTTGAATCATACGCTGTTTATTTAAAAAATACATTTTTCGCACGACCCTTTTTCAAACTAAGTTTGTCTCTTTTACAGATGAACAACGTGCTACACCCATCCAGAATACAGCACAACGGAGACACAGGCGCAGATGTGCAGCAGGGACCCGTTGCAAGGATTCTTTTCAGATTAAGACCCTGCATAAACCTTTCTTACTGTCTCTTGTTGATACACATCCCCCGGTTTCTTACCATAACCGAGGAGGAGGCTGGCGTTTTGGCATCGGCCGCGTCAGAAGTTTTCGCCCGTACCTGGACACTAGGGGCTTAGGGCATTGTTCTTCCCATCTTCATAAAGACCGAATACCTTAGGGAGCGTTCGGCGTCTCGAGTTAGGCCTTATATGCATCAGCCCCGAATCATGTCTTTGGTCAAATGTTGGGTTTGCCCAGCTGCTGTGTTTTGCTGCCTTACGTTCTGCTCTATCGGCTAACACGGCACCAGGAGAACTACAGCGATTGTGCCCCGGTTCGGCCTGGTGAGCACCTCAGTAGAGAAAGCCGAAAACTGACTGTCATGATATAGCGAGAGACTGGTCAACCACTCGATCGACCATCGGAATGTTTAGAATTCCTCAGCTTTGATGAAGGACCGTTTCCCGGTCAGGCACACACGCGCCCCGAATCTGGAGAGCGCGGTGCCCCTAGGGGCTATATCGTAGCCCCACCATCGAACTCCTATGGCTAAGTGAAAGTGATAAAGCATTATAGTCTGGTTGCCTAGTTTGCTACGCTATCACCTCCTTCACAGGACCAAGACGTTGGATTAAGTGTGAAAATGCGCTTTTTTGCAAACACCCCCGCACTATGTGCGTGGGGGCTGAAGCCGAAGACTGCCATCTTTCAGGTTATATATACATATACATTAACAGCCGCACAGGAGGTATTTCAATGCTTGAATGCACAAGTATAAAAACCCCTTATATTATAAATATAGTTTTACAAATCATACATGTCATTTGAACATAACGTTTTTCGAGCACTGCGACTCTATTAAACAAGCGCCCTGCAGGACTTCCTCAAAATAGTGCTCGGCGGGTAACCGACTTCTGTCCGAATCCCGGGTTGCAACGTAGGTGGCCTTCATCTCTGCCCAGTATGTTTTGACACAGGCGAGAGCCATCCGTGCACCCTCTATGCATGCCGACCGCTTCATCACCTTGATATGTGGCACCGCATCAAGGAACTGCTGCACCAAGCCAAAATAACTCTTCGGCTTGGGCCTTTCCGACCGCAGATGCGCCACGACATCCTTCATGGCAAGTCCGGATAACCTGTTCAGCTCAGCCCACTCAGCCAACCGATCAGTTAACGGAAGTGGACGCTCCGGATTATGGAATTGAGACCAAAAAAGCTCTTCCATCTCATGATCCTTTTGGCTTCGGAAGTGCACGACCGCGTCCGCCGCAATCGCCGCCAAATTCAGATAAGTATCCTTCGCAGCCCACAACTGGCCCAACTGAGCATACTTCGGGTCCGTAAACTTCCTACACAGCAGAAAGGGCTTTCCAGTCGCAATATCCCCGGCCTAACGCAGCTCCTCCTTTATAGCCCTCATCGCGGAGCGGGCATCTTTGGCTTCGACAGTGGCCTTCTTCAGGTCCTCTTCCTCCGCTCGGCGGTCTCTTTCAAGAAACTCATAGCGGTCGGTAGCATCCTTCAGTTTCACGGCCATTTCGGCCATCTCCTTCCTGCTTCGGCAGTGAGCAGCCTTTTCGGCTTTTAGCTCTTCGGCCACCTTCGAGGCAGCCGCATCACTCTTTCTGGCTTGCTCCTTGACTCGGGCAAGCTCCACCCAAAGCTCCTCCACAGCAGCGGTGCCATCTGCATCAAGCATACATGTTGTCAGGCGTGGGCATCAGCTCCCTTACCAGGTGACCACGGAGAAGCCACCTACCTTGTGACTCGTCAAGCTGTTTATTGACCAGCGCGATGTCCGCATCCGCAACGTCAAGTTGCCGCTTCAGTTTAGCAACTACATCAGTCCGGCCGGCCACCGAACGCCCCACCACCTGTACGGGAAGAACGATACCTTATAACTGAGATTATGACCCTCGGCACGCTGACGTTCTCGCCAACATACCGAGTCTCAGGGGCTACTATCTATACAGGGCGCATTCTAAGCGCAAAACTGCCAAAAAATATGGTCAATTTTTACGTACCTCAAACCCCGTCAGTACACTTCTGACGGCTCATGCAACCCGCTCTCAGCGGATGAAATCCTTTCAATCACCGTACCCATTAAGGCACGGTGATCTTCTAGGATAGACGCCCTCTCGAGCAGATCCTTCAGCTCCTCCGGTCATACACCAGTTGGCGCCGAACTCCTCGGCCCCGCCGCACTCGGGGAGACCCTCCGCGACGACACCTCAGGGTCGTCCGCCCCGCCTGACGGTGCGGCATATGGAGGCGTCTCGCTCTCCATCATCTCCGGACGAAGATCCCCCGAAGATGAGCTCTGCTGAGAAGGGCTGAGATCCGAACTACAAGGTAAGAACTTTGGTTATCCTCAGAAATAAAAATAGGGATGTCCCTTATTATGAAACTCCTCTTTTCTACTTACGGCTCGCTGGAGGGCCGATTCCCTTGGGGAAATAGTGCGGCCGGGGTTTCCCCTGGCGCAGGACCCTCCGATGAAGATTTCTTCCCCCGCTTTGAGGCCTTGACCTCCGGATCTTCGGAAGCGGTCCTCTTCTCCCCCTGGAGGGAGGGATTTTCGATCCCCCCCTTTCTTGAGAGCCTCTTTAGCAGAGGCAGTAGTTTCCCTATTTCCCCCTTCGCCCTTTTCTAAAGGCACGGCCTCCAGCATCCTGGCTAACATGGGATCCGGCGTGGCCTCAGGGAGGGGGGCCAAACACCTTATTAACTTTGCTTCTGCTATCCACTCCTGTTCAGGGGACAACTTTTTAAAAGAGCGAGAATTATGATGAATATACGGATAGCACGTCCGGGCAAGGGAACTACTTACTTGAGTATCCGGGCGATTGCAGCTTAGGTCGGCATCCTCGGTCAAGTCCGGACACGCCTCTTGTGATCCGAAGAACAGTTTATACATCTCCACGGGCTTCGCGCCCATGAGATGGTGGAGAGCTCGCGGTCCCTCCGGATTGAATTCCCACAGCCGGAGAGGGTGACGTTTGCAGGGCAGAAGGCGCCGGATCAACATGACCTGCGTCACTACGACCAGAGTGATCTCCCTCTCTTGGAGGTCTCGAATCCGGCCCTGCGGTATTGGTACGTCCTTGGACGGCCCCCGGTCAAGCCCTTTGTTGACCCACGATGCCAGCCGCTGTGGAGGGCCCAGGCAAAAGGCAGGTGGCGCCACTTGCCTGGTGCCCCTGGGAGCGGTGATATAGAACCACTCCTGTTGCCACAAACCAAGCTCCTCTTGAAAGGAGCCCTCGGGCCATGGAGCATCGGCCCTCTTGCTTATGACAGCCCCTCCGCACTCTGCCTGTCGCCCCTCGATCATCTTCGGCTCCACATTGAAAGTCTTGAGCCAAAATCCAAAGTGAGGGGTAGTGCGGAGGAAGGCTTCGCAGACAACAATGAAAGATGAGATGTGGAGGATGGACTCCGGAGCCAAGTCATGGAACTCCAGCCCATAATAGAACATTAGCCCCCTCATGAAAGGGTCTGTCGGGAAGCCTAAACCCCGACGGAAGTGAGACATGAACAACACGCTCTCACCAGGCTCGGGGGTAGGAATGACTTGCCCTTGGGCGGGCAGCCTATGCGAAATCTCGCAGGTTAGATACCTGGCGTCTCTCAGCTTTAGCACGTCCTCTTCCGTGATGGAAGAAGGCATCCACCGGCCCTGTAGGTCGGAGCCGGACATTGTCGAAGGTCCGAAGCGCCCGAATCTGGAGTCTCGGGTGTTGGAACTCGGGGCGAGGGGCAGACTCGATTGAGGATTGAAGAAAAGGAACAAGCCTTGGTCTCGTTATAAAGGGGTTGAATGCCAAGAGCCATCCCCGTACCGTTTGGGATTCGCCTTCGATGGAGGGGGCGGGCCAATGGGCGTGTTTGGGTTACCCACGTACGTATTGATGAGAATCCCGGAAAAAGGGGACACGATCTCTGCTTTGATAAGACGTGCCAAGGAAACCGCCTCACTAAACGCGCTCAGGTGGAACAATAAAAACAATTCGAGTAAAGGCTTGGCCGTGGCGTGATGTCATGCTACGAAATACGTCAGCAGATTAAAGTTGTGTAAATATTATTCTCTCTACGGTGGTACATGGAACTTATTTTGCAGAGCCGGACACTATCCCGGTGTTCGCAATCTTCTATGAAGTATTCGGAGGAGGAACCCGCCTTGCAATGCCGAAGACAATATGCGCGCCAGACTCGTCGTCATTGAAGCCTGGTTCAGGGGCTACTGAGGGAGTCCTGGACTAGGGGGTGTCCGGATAGCCGAACTATCATCATCGGCCGGACTCCAAGACTATGAAGATACAAGATTGAAGACTTCGTCCCGTGTCCGGATGGGACTTTCCTTGGCGTGGAAGGCAAGCTTGGCGATACAGATATGTAGATCTCCTACCATTGTAACCGACTCTGTGTAACCCTAGCCCTCTTCGGTGTCTATATAAACCAGAGGGTTTTAGTCCATAGGACGAACAACAATCATACCATAGGCTAGCTTCTAGGGTTTAGCCTCCTTGATCTCGTGGTGGATCTACTCTTGTAATACCCATATCATCAATATTAATCAAGCAGGACGTAGGGTTTTACCTCCATCGAGAGGGCCCGAACCTGGGTAAAACATCGTGTCCCTCGTCTCCTGTTACCATCCGCCTAGACGCACAGTTCGGGACCCCCTACCCGAGATCCGCCGGTTTTGACACCGACAGTGCATGTCAGGGGATTCCCGCGCTGCCCACGAGGGTGGGGGGCGCGCCCCTCCCCCGTGGGTGCGCCCCCTACCTCGTGAGCACTCCGAGGGTCCACCAACGTACCCCCTGCACCCATATATACCTACGTACCCTAAAAATTCCAGAAGAGAAGATAGATCGGGAGTTCCGCCGCCGCAAGCCTCTGTAGCCACCAAAAACCAATCGGGACCCTGTTCCGGCACCCTGCCGGAGGGGGATCCCATCACCGGAGGCCATCTTCATCATCTCGGCGCTATCCATGATGAGGAGGGAGTAGTTCACCCTCGGGGCTGAGGGTATGTACCAGTAGCTATGTGTTTGATCTCTCTCTCTCTCTCTCTTGTTCTCTCTGGTGTTCTTCTATGGCACAATCTTGATGTATCCCGAGCTTTGCTATTGTAGTTGGATCTTATGATGTTTCTCCCCCTCTACTCTCTTGTGATGAATTGAGTTTCCCCTTTGAAGTTATCTTATCGGATTGAGTCTTTTATGAACACTTGATGTATGTCTTGCGTGGGATAACCGTGGTGACAATGGGTTATTCTATTGATCCACTTGATGTATGTTTTGGTGATCAACTTGCGGGTTTCGTGACACTTGGGAACCTATGCATAGGGGTTGGCACACGTTCTTGACTCTCCGGTAGTAGCTTTGGGGCACTCTTTGAAGTACTTTTATGTTGGTTGGATGAATCTGAGATTGTGTGATGCATATCGTATAATCATGCCCACGGATACTTGAGGTGACAATGGAGTATCTAGGTGACATTAGGGTTTTGGTTGATTTGTATCTTAAGGTGTTATTCTAGTACGAACTCTTATATAGATCGATCCGAAAGAATAGCTTTGTGGTGGTTTTGTACCCGACCATAATCTCTACGTTTGTTCTCCGCTGTTAGTGGCTTTGGAGTGACTCTTTGTTGCATGTTGAGGGCTTGTCATATGTTCTATCTATGTTATTATTTTTGAGAGAACTTGCACTAGTGAAAGTATGAGCCCTATGCCTTGTTTCCTATCATTGCAATACCGTTTACGCTCAATTTTACCTTTAGTTACCTTGCTGTTTTTATTATTTCAGATTACAAAAACCTTTATCTACTATCTATTTTGCACTTGTATCACCATCTCTTCGCCGAACTAGTGCACCTATACAATTTACCATTGTATTGGGTGTGTTGGGGACACAAGAGACTTTTTGTTATTTAGTTGCAGGGTTGTTTGAGAGAGACCATCTTCATCCTACGCCTCCTACGGATTGATAAACCTTAGGTCATCCACTTGAGGGAAATTTGCTACCGTCCGACAAACCTGTGCACTTGCAGGCCCAGCAACGTCTACAAGAAGAAGGTTGTGTAGTAGACATCATGCGCCATCACCAAACGCATCGCGAGGGGCGACATCCTGCAGCCTCCGGCCCCGGATCCGGGAGCGGGGCAGCCGCCTCCACCACCGCCACCGGCTGGCGGCGCGATGCACGATGATGCCTACCCGACCAAGAACGCGACCTACGTCGTATTCACCAGCCTCGGCAACGACAAGCGCAGTGAGCGCCTCCTTCAGCACGAGGTAAACACCGTCATCCCGGCCAAGACGGAATACATGCATTGGTCGGAACACCTAGTCACCTGGACCCGGGAGGACCACCCGGCCTTCATGCCGAACCCGGGTGGTTACGCCCTCGTCCTCGACCCCACCATCGTCGCGCCCCGGCGCACGTGCAAGTTCTCTCGGGTTCTCATCGACGGCGGCAGCAGCATCAACATCCTCTACAGCGACACCCTAACCAAGCTCAGCCTCAAGGCCAAAGACCTAGAGCCGACCCGGACGATCTTCCACGGCATCGTTCCCGACCTCTCCTGCTCTCCGATCGGCCGGATCCGGCTTGACGTCCTGTTCGGCGACATCAGCCACTTTCGATGCGAGCCGATCTGGTTCGAGGTGGTGGACATATCCAGCGCGTAACACGCCCTGCTGGGCCGGCCCACGCTCGCCAAGTTCATGGTGGTCCCCCACTACGCCTAGCTGAAGATGAAGCTGCCGGGTCCAAAGGGCCTCATCACCATCACCGGCGACTACCGCAAGTCCCTGGAGTGTGCCCGAGACGGCGCCAAACTAGCCGAGTCGCTGGTCATAGTGGAGGAGTGGCGCCAACTTGACTGGATCGTCGCCTTGGCCCAAGAGGCGTCGGACGCACAGATCCTAGCTGAGGAGCTGGCCGATGAGGCCGTGTTCAAACCCTCCAAGGAGACCAAGAAGGTGAAGCTGAACCCGGAGGACCCCAGCTGCAGCAAGTATGTTGTCATGGGCACCCGCCTCGACAACAAATAGGAAGGCGAGCTCGTCGACTTCCTCCGTGAGAATCGGGATATCTTTGCATGGACCCCAAAGGGCATGCCGGGTATCCCGAGGAAGTACGCCGAGCACAAACTCCACGTCCGCAAGGACGCCAAGCCTGTCCATCAACCCCTACGACATTTTTCCGAAGAGAAGAGAAGGACCATCGGTGAAGAGGTCGCCAAGCTTTTGGCGGCTGGCTTCATCATGGAAGTGTTTCACCCCGAGTGGCTGGCCAACCCAGTCCTTGTCTTGAAGAAGAACAAGACCTAGCGCATGTGTATCGACTACACCAGCCTGAACAAGGCCTGCCCCAAAGACCCGTTTGCCCTCCCGTGGATCGACCAAGTCATCGACTCCACTGTCGGGTGTGAGCTCTTGTCCTTCCTGGATGCTTACTCCGGCAATCACCAGATCAAGCTAGACCCAACCGACGCCTTGAAGACGTCCTTTATCACGCCCTTTGGGGCGTATTGCTACATCACCATGTCGTTCGGTCTGAAGAACGTCGGCGCCACTTTCTAGCGCTGCATGCAGAAATGCTTGTTGCCGCAACTCGGCTGCAACATCCATGCCTACATGGACGACATCATGGTGAAGACCAAGCAGCACCTCACGCTCCTCGACGACCTGAAGGAGACCTTCGCCAACCTGCGCGAATACAAGGTCAAGCTCAACCCGAAAAAATGTGTTTTCGGCGTTCCGGCCCGGAAGCTACTCGGCTTCCTTGTCTCGGAGCGCGGCATTGAGGCAAACCCGGAGAAGATCAAGGCCATCGAGCGCATGCGCAAGCTAGCTCAGCTGCACGATGTACAGAAATTCACCGGCTGCTTGGCCTCAGTCAGTCGGTTTCTTAGTCGACTGGGCGAGAGGGCCTTGCCCCTGTATCAGTTGATGAAGAAGACGACGCCGTTCGAGTGGAACGACCAGGAAGACGAAGCTTTCCGGGATCTCAAGCGCATGCTCTCCACCGCACCAGTCCTAGCTGCACCAGCCAAGTCTGTTGTTGCTCAATATCGCCGCCACCTCGCGGTCGGTCAGCACGGTGATGGTGGTTGAGAGACCAGAGAAGGAAAAGGTCCAAGCCGTCCAATGTTCTGTCTACTACCTGAGCGAGGTGCTCTCCGCCTTGAAGCAGAACTACCCGCACTACCAGAAGATGTGTTATGGCATGTACTTCACCGCCAAGAAACTGAAGCGGTACTTCCAAGAGCATGTGGTCACCGTGGTCAGCATGGCCCCTCTCAGTGAAATCATCAGGTGTCGGGACGCCTCTGGCCGGTTCGCCAAGTGGGCGCTCGAGCTAGCCGGACACACCATCCTCTACGAGCCCCGCATCATGATCAAGTCCCAGGATTTGGCCAACTTCCTCGTCAACTAGACCGAGACCCAGTAACTGTCGCCCTCACCAGACTCGACGCACTGGCGCATGCACTTCGACGGCTCGAAGATGCGACTCGGCCTAGGGGCCGGCATCATGCTGTCCTCCCACAAGGGAAAACGGCTCAAATACGCGCTCTAGATCCACTTTGCAGCCTCCAACAACGTCGCCGAGTATGAAGCCCTTGTGCATGGCCTCCAGCTTGCCAAGGAACTCGGCATCCGATGCATCTTGTGCTATGGCGGCTCGGACCTGGTGGTGCAGCAGTGCTTCGGCAAGGACGCCCACGACTCCAACATGGCAAGCTACCGCTTCCTCGTCCAGAAGATGTTCGGATTCTTCTAAGGCTGCGAGTTCCTTCACGTCCCACGCGCGGAAAATGAGGCCACCGACACGCTCGCCAAGATTGCCTCGTCCCGGCAGTCCATTCCATCCGGTGTCTCCCTCGAGCATCTGCACAAGCCGTCGGTCAAGCCGTCTCCGGACTCCAGGTCCATCCACGTCCCAGCCGACCCGGCCGCACCTCAACCCGGCCCGGGGACTGCCTCCACCAACCCGACCGCCTCCGTCCCCGAGTCGGGGGCTGCCGAACCCAGCTCGGGGGCTGTCGCCCCGGAATCCGCCCTGGTGTCCGTCTTCGCCATGGTGACGGCATCATCCTGGGCCGTGCCCATCTCGGAGTTCCTGGAGAGCGGGGTCCTCCCCATGGACGAGACTGAAGCCCGGCAAGTGTAGCGCCGAGCGTTCGCCTACAGCATCATCAACAATGAGCTTGTCAAGCGCAGCTCCACAGGCTCTGCGTCGAGCGAGACAGGGGCATCGAGATCCTCCTCGACATACACCAGGGCGAATGCGGGCACCATGCCACCTCGCGTTCCCTGGTGGCAAAAGAATTCTACCACGGTTTCTACTGGCCCACGGCCCTCGAGGACGCGGAGTCACTCTTCCTCAAGTGCGAGGGATGCCAGCGCTTTAGCAAGCGCAACCACCAGCCGGCGTCGGCACTCCGGACCATCCAGATCATGTGGCCCTTTGCGGTCTAGGGACTTGACATGGTGGGGACCTTCAAGACCGCTCGAGGCGGCATGACACATCTGCTAGTGGTGGTGGACAAGTTCACCAAGTGGGTCGAAGCAAGGCCGATCAAAAAGCTGGACGGGCCGACGGCCGTTCGATTCGTCAAGGACATCGCGGTGCGCTACGGCATGCCTAACACTTTCATCACGGACAACAGCACCAACTTCGCCAAGGGCGCACTCGCGCAGTGCTGCTCCGTCTCCGGCATCCGCCTCGACCTGGCTTCCGTCGCACATCCGCAGTCCAACGACCAGGTCGAGCGGGCTAACGGCCTCATCCTATCCGACATCAAACCGCGACTCGTCGAGCCCCTCATCCGTTCACCCGGCAGTTGGCTAGACGAGTTGCCGGCCGTCCTCTGGAGTCTCCACACCATGCCAAACAGGTTGATCAGGTTCACCCCGTTCTTCCTCGTCTACGGAGCAGAAGTCGTCATCCCGACTGACGTAGAGTTCGACTCGCCGCACGTCACGATGTACCCGGAAGCCGAAGCAAAGGAAGCCCGCGAAGACATCGCCGACCTGCTCGAAGAAGCACGTCTCCTAGCGCTCAGTCGCTCAGCCATCTACCAGCAAGGCCTGAAGCATTACCACAGCAAGAAGATCAAGCCCCTCGCTTTCCGAGAGGGAGACCTCGTCCTCCGGCTCGTCCAAGAGTAGACCGGCCAGCACAAGCTGTCCTCCCCATGGGAGGGCCCCTTCATCATCAGCAGGGCCTTGTGCGACCGCAATGCATACTACCTCATCAATGCCCGCAAGACAAACAAGCGCAAGAGGGACACCGCCAGCGAAGAAACAACCCGACCACGGAATGCAGAGCTCCTCCACCCATTTTACAGTTAGCCGTGTGCATGTATGTATCGGTGCCTTTTGTAATCATTTGAAACTCTGGGATCCTGCAACGTCTTGAGCTTGCATTGGTTTTCCTCGAAGAGGAGAGGGTGATGCAGCAATAGTAGTGTAAGTATTTCCCTCAGTTTTTGAGAACCAAGGTATCAATTCAGTAGGAGGCTCCTCAAAAGTCCCACGCACCTACACAAACAAACAAAGAACTCGCAACCAACGCAATAAAGGGGTTGTCAATCCCTTCACGGCCAGTTGCGAAAGTGAGATCTAATAGAGATAGTATGATAAGATAAATATATTTTTGGTATTTTATAATATAGATGCAAAAAGTAAAGATGCAAATAAAGGTAGATTGGAAGCAAATATGATAAGAGATAGACCCGGGGGCCATAGGTTTCACTAGTGGCTTCTCTCAAGATAGCATAAGTATTACGGTCGATGAACAAATTACTGTCGAGCAATTGATAGAAAAGCGAATAATTATGAGATTATCTAGGCATGATCATGTATATAGGCATCACATCCGTAACAAGTAGACTAACTCATGCCTGCATCTACTACTATTACTCCACACATCGACCAACTCCTGCCTGCATCTAGAGTATTAAGTTCATAAGAACAGAGTAACGCATTAAGAAAGATGACATGATGTAGAGGGATAAACTCAAGCAATATGATATAAACCCCATCTTGTTATCCTCGATGGCAACAATACAATACGTGCCTTGCGACCCTTTCTATCACTAGGTAAGGACACCGCAAGATTGAACCCAAAGCTAAGCACTTCTCCCATGGCAAGAAAGATCAATCTAGTAGGCCAAACCAAACTGATAATTCGAAGAGACTTGCAAAGATAACTCAATCACACATAAAAGAATTCAAAGAAGATTCAAATATTATTCATAGATAAACTTGATCATAAACCCACAATTCATCGCATCTCAACAAACACACCACAAAAAGAGTTTACATCGAATAGATCTCCACAAGAGAGGGGGAGAACATTGTATTGAGATCCAAAAAGAGAGAATAAGCCATCTAGCTAATAACTATGGACCCGTAGGTCTGTGGTAAACTACTCACAACTCATCGGAGGGGCAAGGATGTTGATGTAGAAGCCCTTCGTGGTCGATTCCCCCTCCGGCAGAACGCCGGTGAAGGCTCCAAGATGGGATCTTGCGGATACAGAAGGTTACGGTGGTGGAAATTGTGTTTCGTCTGCTCCCTGGATGTTTTCGGGGTACGTAGGCTTATATAGGAGGAAGATGTACGTCGGTGGACGCCCGAGGGGCCCGCGAGACAGGGGGCGCCCCCTATAGGGGGTGCCCTCCTATCTCGTGGGAGCCTCGGCTACTTCTTGACTTGCACTCCAAGTCCTCTGGATCATGTTCGTTCCAAAAATCACGCTCCCGAAGGTTTCATTCCGTTTGGACTCCGTTTGATATTCCTTTTCTTCGAAATACTGAAATAGGCAAAAAAAAACAATACGGGTTGGGCCTCCGGTTAGTAGGTTAGTCCCAAAAATGATATAAATGTGTAAAATAAAGCCCATAAACATCCAAAAGGGGTAATATAATAGCATGGAACAATCAAAAATTATAGATACGTTGGAGACGTATCAAGCATCCCCAAGCTTAATTCCTGCTCGTCCTTGAGTAGGTAAATGATAAAAAAGAATTTTTTTTTATGTGGAATGCTACCTAGCATAATTCCCAATGCAATTTTCTTTACTATGGCATGAATGTTCAGATCCAAATGATTCAAGATAAAAGCTTATAAAACATAAAAATGATAATGCTTCAAAGCATACTAACAAATAATCATGTCCTATCAAAATAACATAGACAAAGAAAGCTTATCCCTACCATGCTTCATTTTCATTACACAAAACCCTGCCATCATGCACAACCCCGATGACGAGCCGAGCAATTGTTTCATACTTTTTAACGCGCTTCAGCTTTTTCAACTCTTACGCAATACATGAGCACAAGCCATGGACATAGCACTATGGTGGTATATGGTGGTGGTTGTGAGGACAAAAAGGGAGAAGATAGTTTCACATTAACTAGGCGTATTAACGGGCTATGGAGATGCCCATTAATAGATATCAATGTGAGTGAGTAGGTATTGCCATGCAAGGGATGCACTAGAGCTATAAATATATGAAAGCTCAACAAAAGAAACTAAGTGGGTGTGCATCCAACTCGCTTGCTCACGAAGACCTAGGGCATTTTGAGGAAGCCCATCATTGGGATATACAAGCCAAGTTCTATAATGAAAAATTCCCACTTAGTATATGAAAGTGACAACATAGGAGACTCTCTATCATGAAGATCATGGTGCTACTTTGAAGCACAAGTGTGGAAAAAGAGATAGTAGCATTGTCCCTTCTCTCTTTTTCTCTCATTTTTTCTTTTTTTTTTCTTCGGCCTTTTTTTTCTTTTTGGCCTTTCTCTTTTTTTCCCTTTTTTTGTAAAGTCTGAAGTCTCATCCCGACTTGTGGGGGAATCATAGTCTTCCTCATCCTTTCCTCACTGAGACAATGCTCTAATAATGAAGATCATCACACTTCTATTGATTTACAACTCAAAAATTACAACTCAAAGCTAGAACAAGATATGACTCTATATGAATGCCTCCGGCGGTGTATCGGGATATGCAATGAATCAAGGGCGACATGTATGAAAATTATGAAGGTGGCCTTGCGACAAATACGATGTCAACTACATGATTATGCAAAGAGAAATATGACAATGATGGAACGTGTCATAATAAACGGACGATGGAAAGTTGCATGGCAATATATCTCGGAATGGCTGTGGAAATGCCATAATAGGTAGGTATGGTGGCTGTTTTGAGGAAGGTAAATAAAGGGTTCATGATACCGGCGAAAGTTACGCGGTAATAATAAAGGCTAGCAAAGTGGAAGGATGAGTGTGCGTATATCCATGGACTCACATTAGTCAAAAAGAACTCATATACTTATTGCAAAAGTCTACTTAGCCCTCGAAGCAAAGTACTACTACGCATGCCCCAAGAGGGATAGATTGGTCGGAAAAGACCATCGCTCGTCCCCGACTGCCACTCATAAGGAAGACAATCAACAGAGCACCTCATGCAACAAATTTGTCACACAACTTTTACCATACGTGCATGCGACGGGACTTGCCAACTTCAACAAAAGTATTTCTCAATTTCATAATTACCCACTAGAATGACCCTAACATTACTACCTTTATATCTCAAAACAATTATCAAGCATCAAATTGATCATAGTATCCAATTCTCTTCCTATGATAGTTTTTATTATACCCAATTTGGATGCTCATCATTCTAGGACCAACTTTGTAACCATAGAAAATACCATGCTGTTCTAAAAGACTTTCAAAAAGATATAAGTGAAGCATGAGAGACAAGCAATTTCTTCAAAATTAAGAGACCACCGTGCTCTAAAAGATATAAGTGAAGCACTAGAGCAAAAACTATCAATCTCAAAAGATATAAGTGAAGCACATAGAGTATTCTAGCAAATTCTAATCAAATAGACTTCTCCCAAAAGGTGTGTACAACAAGGATGATTGTGGTAAACTAAAAAGCAAAGACTAATATAATACACGACGCTCCAAGCAAAACACATATCATGTGGCGAATAAAAATATAGCTCCAAGTAAAGCTACCAATGAACAAAGACGAAAGAGGGGATGCCTTCCCGGGGCATCCCAAATCTTAGGCTTTTGGCTATCCTTGAATATCTTGGGGTGCCTTGGGTATCCCCAATCTTAGGCTCTTGCCACTCCTTATTCCATAGTCCATAAAAGCTTTACCCAAAACTTGAAAACTTCACAAAACAAAACTCAACAGGAAATCTTATAAGCTTCGTTAGTGAAAGAAAACAAAACCACCACATAAGGTACTGTAATGAACTCATTCTTTATTTATTTTGGTGTTAAACCTACTGTATTCCAACTTCTCTATGGTTTATAAACTATTTTATTGGCCATAGATGCATCAAAATAAGCAAATAACACACGAAAAACAGAATCTGTCAAAAACAGAACAGTCTGTAGCAATCTATAACTAAAGCAAACTTCTGTAACTCTAAAAATCCTACCAAAATAGGAAGTCCTGGGTAATTTGTTTATTTATCAGCAGAAAAAAGAATCAACACAAAAGCACGTTTATGTGATTTTAAAAAACTAAATTCGTGCGTGCAAAGTTTCTGCTTTTCAGCAGAATCAAATCAACTATCATCATAGGTTATCCTATAGGTTCTATTTGGCACAAACACTAATTAAAAGATAGAAGCACATCTAAACAGAAGGTAGATGCAAGATTTATTACTAAACAGGAGCAAAAACAAAAAACATAAAGAAAATTGGGTTGCCTCCCAACTAGCGCTATCGTTTAACGCCCCTAGCTAGGCATAAAAGCGAAGATAGATTCAAGTAGTGCCATCTTTGGCACTAAATTCATAAGTAGAGCACTTATAATCTTTAGGGGTTTCTCCCTTTTTAGCAATGATAAAACCTTTAGGCAAAAATTCCAGAAATTCGTTTGTAGCAAAAGGTTCCTTAACGATAGAGAGACAATTGGGATGAACACTTATGGATTTGAGATCCGCGTCACCTTTACTAGAAGATTCCCCCTTATTTTTAGGAACATAAATAAACTTGGCGGTTTTGGTAGGGGGTTTTGGAGTGTTTTTCATGGAAGAAAACGCGGAACCTAAGTTGGTAATGATATCCTCAAGTTTACCAATTCTTTCAGAATCAAGATCTATTTTTTCATTAACTATAGGTTCTTTTTCTTTAAGATTTTTCAAAGTAACTCCAACCCTAGACTCAAATTGGGTAATATGGTTATGAATCTTTTTATTCAAATTTTCAATCTACTCAACAGTGGCAATTTTATTTTCAATAATCTCAAGCCGTTGCATAACGTGTTCTAAAGTCAGAACAGTTCCATTGACCAAAAGAGGTGGTGGGCCAAACAAATCTAACATAGCATTGTAAGCATCAAACGTATGGCTACTTATAAAATCACCTCCGGTAGCAATATCAAGAACACATCTATTCCAAGGAGTAATGCCTACATAAAATTGCGGAGAAGAACGGAAGTGGAAAGCATTCTTTTACATTGGGCATTGCAAATTCTATGCCAAGCATCTTTTAAATTTTCTCCCTCCCTTTGCTTAAAATTGAGAATTTCTTGTTCGGGAGTGATAATAAGGATAGGAGGACTAGCCATGGTGACAAGGTAAACGAACTAACACACGGCAAACGGAAAAAGGCAAGCTAAAAAGAGAGGAGGAGATTGGGAAAGAGAGGGCAAATAAAACGGCAAGGGTGAAGTGGGGGAGGGGAAAATGGGAGGCAAATGGCAAATAATGTAAATGCGAGGGAGATGGGTTTGTGATGGGTACTTGGTATGTCTTGACTTGAGCGAAGACCTCCCCGGCAACGGCGCCATAAATCCTTCTTGCTACATCTTGAGCTTGCGTTGATTTTCCTTGAAGAGGAGAGGGTGATGCAACAATAGTAGCATAAGTATTTCCCTCAGTTTTTGAGAACCAAGGTATCAATCCGGTAGGAGGCTCCTCAAAAGTCCCACGCACCTACACAAACAAACAAAGAACTCGCAACCAACGCAATAAAGGGGTTGTCAATCCCTTCACGGCCACTTGCGAAAGTGATATCTAATAGACATAGTATGATAAGATAAATATATTTTTGGTATTTTATAATATAGATGAAAAAAGTAAAGATGCAAATAAAGGTAGATTGGAAGCAAATATGACAAGAGATAGACCCGGGGGCCATAGGTTTCACTAGTGGCTTCTCTCAAGATAGCATAAGTATTAAGGTGGGTGAACAAATTACTGTCGAGCAATTGATAGAAAAGCGAATAATTATGAGATTATCTAGGCATGATCATGTATATAGGCATCACGTCCGTAACAAGTAGACCGACTCCCTGCCTGCATCTACTACTATTACTCCACACATCGACCGACTCCTGCCTGCATCTAGAGTATTAAGTTCATAAGAACAGAGTAACACATTAAGCAAGATGACATGATGTAGAGGGATAAACTCAAGCAATATGATATAAACCCCATCTTTTTATCCTCGATGGCAACAATACAATACGTGCCTTGCAACACTTTCTGTCACTAGGTAAGGACACCGCAAGATTGAACCCAAAGCTAAGCACTTCTCCCATTGCAAGAAAAATCCATCTAATAGGCCAAACCAAACTTATAATCCGAAGAGACTTGCAAAGATAACTCAATCACACATAAAAGAATTCAGAGAAGATTCAAATATTCTTCATAGATAAACTTGATCATAAACCCACAATTCACCGGATCTCGACAAACACACCGCAAAAAGAGTTTACATCGAATAGATCTCCACAAGAGAGGGGGAGAACATTGTATTGAGATCCAAAAAGAGAGAAGAAGCCATCTAGCTACTAACTATGGACCCGTAGGTCTGTGGTAAACTACTCACAACTCATTGGAGGGGCAAGGATGTTGATGTAGAAGTCCTCCGTGGTCGATTCCCCCTCCGGCAGAACACCGGCAAAGGCTCCAAGATGGGATCTCGCGGATACAGAAGGTTACGGTGGTGGAAATTATGTTTCATCTACTCCCTGGATGTTTTCCGGGTACATAGGCTTATATAGGGGGAAGAAGTACGTCGGTGGACGCCCGAGGGGCCCACGAGACAGGGGGGCACGCCCTATAAGGGGCGCACCCTCCTATCTCGTGGGAGCCTCGGCTGCTTCTTGACTTGCACTCCAAGTCCTCTGGATCATGTTCGTTCCAAAAATCAC
The DNA here is from genome assembly GCF_002162155.2 of Triticum dicoccoides. Lineage (NCBI taxonomy): Eukaryota > Viridiplantae > Streptophyta > Magnoliopsida > Poales > Poaceae > Triticum > Triticum dicoccoides. The sequence goes on along the minus strand of NC_041381.1, from coordinate 460,871,681 downwards.
GCTCCCGAAGGTTTCATTCCGTTTGGACTCCGCTTGATATTCCTTTTCTTCGAAATACTGAAATAGGCAAAAAAACAGCAATACGGGCTGGGCCTCCGGTTAGTAGGTTAGTCCCAAAAATGATATAAATGTGTAAAATGAAGCCCATAAACATCCAAAAGGGGTCATATAATAGCATGGAACAATCAAAAATTATAGATACGTTGGAGACGTATCAGATCCCCAGACGATGCTTGGGGGCTGCCCTTTTGCGACCAAGCTATTGTGTCTCCTACATTTGTGCATTACTTTCTACTTAAACCAACCCAACCACCGAACCGGCTCAGTCGACCCGGGCACTGGCCGGCTTGGCAACCCGTTGTTCCCCTTAGCGGCTCCTAACACGTTGGGTCGCCACGGCCTCTCGTTTCGCCCTAAGCCGTAGAACTGGATTCGGCTGCTGGCCCGCAAGCGCATGATACCAAAGCACCAGCACGCCGTGAACACTAAGACAAGAACCACTGGGTTGCTCAACCCGGCCTCACCACTTTAAGTTGCCGCACGACCGGTTGCTCGCCAACCCAACCCCGTCGGATTGCCGCCAGCCGTCCCAGTGGGTGTTTCGCTCGCACTCGACGTCTCAAAAGCTTAAGTATTGTACGCTCCTCCCAAAGGC
>NC_041381.1:460826931-460870708 GCF_002162155.2 Triticum dicoccoides | reverse complement strand
CCGGCATCAACACTTTAAGTTGCCGCACAACCGGCTGCTCGCCAACCCGTCCCAGCCGGATTGCCGCCAACCAGCCCAGTGGGTGTTATGCTCACACTCAACATTTCAAAAGCCTAAGTATTGTACGCTCCTCCCAAAGGCCGAACCCCTTGTCACGGACCAGAGCCTTGGCCGTCAGACTCGCGGGGGGGGGGGGAACCCAAAGGGGGAAAGTTGCAAGAAAACGGCTCCAAAAAAACGAAAAGCAAAGGCGCAAACATCCACGCAGCTCATACATCATAAATTCAAAAACAGGACCAAGGCCAGAGTTCATTACACCCAATTAATCCCCAGTGGGTGGGTGGACCTGCTACCTAACAGAAATTTTTACTAAGTTAAAAATCAGGCGTTCCCATCGACGGATCGCGCAGCTCCCGGGTCCGCTGAGGTGCCGGTGTCCTCCTCCCCGACGTCCGCGTCACGGTAGACGTCCGTCTCCTCAGAGCTACCCTCCGGGTCGTCCAGAAGCAAGCCGTAGTCGTCAGCAGGCACGACTCCGCCATCTTCTGCCCGCTCCGGCCGGAGCTCATCGTGGAAGGTGAACCCAGTGATGTAGCTGGCCCGAGCAGCAATCCAGCCGGCCTCTGCCTGCAGCTGGCTCTCTGAACCAGCTCACTGGCCCATCAACGTGTCCAGCGACAGGTCCAGATGCCAAGACATCGCGAACCTAAGCACCATCTCGGCGCCAGCACGAGCGGCGTAAACCATCCAGTCATGAAGCCGATCCGGCCCCGCCTCCAACCAGCGCGCCAGCCGCGTGAAGCTGTTCGGCGCGACGGAACCCGGCCAGAGGGTCGCCATCATCGCCGCTCCGGCCTCAGAAAGCCACCCCATCTGCTCGCTCAAGACTCGTAGATGGGCCTCGGCGGCGGTCATGATCTCCGGGAAGGTACAGGCCAACCGCGGGTTAGTCCCGGAGCCGACGATCCCTTGCGGGTCGCGCTAAAACCGGACCGCCTCCTCCGCCAGCTGACGGGTCTCCAGGAAGGCCCCCTGTCGAAAAGAAAAGGAAGTCAGAAGAAAGTCACTAAGGAAGAAAAGTCGAAGTCCCAATCCGGCAACAACAAAACCAAAGGAAAGCACTTACTGGAGAAGTACTCATCCAGGCGCTGTGCTTCGAGCAACGTATCGTGCCGTTCCCGGGCGATGGTGCGGTCATGATCCTAGAGTGTATGCTCCAAATCAGCGACCTTGGCAAGGGCCACCTTCAGCTTGGCATCCTTGTCCTCGGCCTCCTCGCGGCGCCGGGTCTCCCCTTGCCGGGTCTCCTCCGCCGTGGCCACCAGCACCTTCAGGCGCTCCACCTCAGCCTGGAGCTGCCCCTTGTCATCGGTCAGCTTGCCGCATTGCTGTTCCGCTTCGGCAAGGGCCTGCTGCACCTCCACGACCTTGGCGGCCTCTGCCTTGAGGCGCTCCACCTTGGCCTTGAGGCGGCCCTTGTCGCCCGCCAGCTTCTCATGCAGCCGACTGGCTTCGTCGAGCGCCTGTCGAGCTCCTATCGCCTCCACCCTCACCTTCTCCACCTCGGCTCCAAGCTGGCCGACGTCTGCAACAAGCCGGTCATAGTGAAAACCGGCCCGAATCAGTCGGGTCCTCCAAGACAGCACCTCGGCTGCAGAAGACAAACTCGGCAACAAAGTACTACTTTAAGATTCGATACAACTGCTATGCAGTTGGCCCGAATCTCGGGGGCTACACCCAGTGGGTGCGCTAGCGTGCCCCCACTAGAAAAGAGCATGCAAGAAAAGTACCTGCCGCGGCGCGGAGCTCCTCCTTCTTGGCGGTGAGCCTTTCCTTGAGACGCCGGTGTGTCTCGAGGAGCCAGTTGAAGACGTCGACCCGGTAGGAGTCTAGTTGCTGCAGAAAGCAACGATCAACGCAAGCCAGCAAGATAAGATTCGACCCAACAGCTACGCAGTTGGCCCGAATCTCGGGGGCTACACCCAGTGGGTGCGCTGGCACGCCCCCATGAAGAAGAAGCAATGAAAAGAGAAAAGAAGAACACAATGAAAAACTTACAAACACGACGCGCTCCAGCTCCTACGTCGCCTCGACCTCGGCCTGGGCGAAGGCCTGGATCCGGTTCGTCCGCCCTCGCAGGCGCGGGTCACGGCGGCCATCACCGCCTCCTCCTGGGACAGAGGCCCAAAGGGGATCTCGCAGGTCCCGCTCCGCGACGACTGCGGCCCAGCAACCCGGCGACCTCCGGGCCAGAGCTCCAGGGCGTGCTCCCCGCCGGCCGCCTCCCCTGAGGTCGGCGCCTTCTCTAGTGCCCTCTCCGGCACCGACGCCAGCTCGATGGGCGGAGTGGCTTGAGGCTCCACCATCAGCGGCGCCTCGCTCGCTGGCGCCCGGGACGCCCCCTCTGGCGCCGCCCGCGACGCCTCCCCCAAGACGGCATCGCCGCCGCCTCCATCAACCCCCGCCTGCTCGACCACGTTAGTCTGTGGCGGGGTGTCCTCCCCAACAACCATGACCTCCCGGTCGAGGTCCATCATGTCCGCATGGCCGCCTTGGCCGTTGTCAGTGTCAAAACCGGCGGATCTCGGGTAGGGGGTCCCGAACTATGCATCTAGGCGGATGGTAACAGGAGACAAGGGACACGATGTTTTACCCAGGTTTGGGCCCTCTTGATGGAGGTAAAACCCTACGTCCTGCTTGATTAATATTGATGATGTGTGTTACAAGAGTGGATCTACCACGAGATCAAGGAGGCTAAACCCTAGAAGCTAGCCTATGGTATGATTGTTGTTCGTCCTATGGACTAAAGCCATCTGGTTTATATAGACACCAGAGAGGGCTAGGGTTACACAGAGTCGGTTACAATGGTAGGAGATCTACATATTCGTATCGCCAAGCTTGCCTTCCACGCCAAGGAATGTCCCATCCGGACACGGGACGAAGTCTTCAATCTTGTATCTTCATAGTCTTGGAGTCCGGCTGATGATGATAGTTCGGCTATCCGGACACCCCCTAGTCCGGAACTCCCTCAGTAGCCCCTAAACCAGGCTTCAATGACGACGATTCCGACGCGCATGTTGTCTTCGGCATTGCAAGGCGGGTTCTTCCTCCGAATAATTTATAGAAGATTGTGAACACCAGGATAGTGTCCGGCTCTGCAAAATAAATTCCACGTACCACCGTAGAGAGAATAACATTACACAAGTTCAATCTGCTGACGTATTTTGTGGCGTGACGTCATACCACTACCAAGCCTTTACTCAAATTGTCTTTATTGTTCCACCTCTGCGCGTTTAGCGAAGCGGTTTCCTTGGCACGTCTTGTCTAAGCAGAGATCGTGTTCCCCTTATTCCGGGATTCCCATCAATATGGACGTGGGTAACCCAACCGCGCCATTGATTGTGACGCTTGGGAGATAAGCGAGTTTTACCAGGCTGGTGGGGACACATGTTTTTGTACGCCCATATAAGGGGATAAAGATCCAACCCTTTTACCTGTGCCTTCTTCCTCCTTGGCTTATCCATCTCCGTGAACTCGAGCTCCAGCACCCAAGTCCGCACTTCTCACCTCAACCTTCTCCAACTATGTCCGGAGCGGGAGGCAAGTGGATGGCCTCCTCCGTCACGGAGGGGCAGATCCAGAAGTTGCACGACGCCGAATATTTGTCCAGCGACATCATGCACCGGCTCCCCGACGAGGGAGAGCTCATCCCCACCCCAGGCCCCATGAGAGGGTAGTATTTCTTCCCCATTTCCTCCGCGGACTGGGCTTCCCACTTCATCCCTTTGTCCGGGGGCTCATGTTCTACTACGGCCTAGATTTCCATGATCTGGCCCCGAATTTCATCCTCAACATCTCGGTATTTATCGTCGTGTGCAAGGCCTTCCTCTGCATCCAGCCCCACTTCGGCTTGTGGCTCAAGACCTTCAGTGTCAAGCCGAAGGTTGTGAAGGGCAGCCAAGCGGAGTGCGGAGGCGCCATGGTGGGAAGGATGTCCCACGTTACGTGGCTGGAGGGCACTTTCATGGAAACCATTAAGGGGTGGCAATCGGGGTGATTCTACATCACCGAGCCACGTGACCCTAATTGCGCAGCGGCCCCCGAATTCAGATCCGGCATCCCTACATGGCTCACCTCCTAGAAAGAGAGTGGCCGGATCTGGGGGGATTCAGAGGAGCTGACCGGACTCCAAGCCTGTATCCAGAAGCTGGTGGACAAGAAGCTCAAGCTTGTCAACGTAGTCCAGGTCATGCTCATCCGCCGGATTCTCCCGTGCCAACGACAGGGCTTCAACATGTGGGAGTTCGATCCGGCGCAGCACCAGACTCTGAGCGGGCTCTTCGACACTATGTACGAAGATGTCTGGAAGGTGCTGTTCAAGGGCGCCGAGGCTCCCGCATCCGCTACCGAAGATCGCGGATTCCGCTCGTAGCGTCCAGCTGACGAGGTAAGTGATTTTGCCACTTGTTTTCCATAGTTTGACTCTATGTGGGATCTAAACTCCCTTTACGTTTGACAGGACTGGCTGGCGAAGGCCGAACGGACTATCTGTCCGACCCCATTGCCAGAGGACCCAGCGGACGCCCGCCTAACGGGGCTGCTGGCTCCGGCACCCCACGTGGTGCCGGAGAAGAAGGCCAAGAAGAAGGCCACGGGAACTCGGAAGAGTTCCCATTTTCAGGTGCTATCGGATGATGAATCCGAGGCCGACTCTTCCCACCAAGGCGAGGAGGAGAAGAAGAAAGCCTCTCCCCCAGCGGGGGGGGGGGAAGAAAAGGAAGGCCTCCCCAACAAGGGAGGCCGAAGGGTCCAAGAAGGGAAAAACTCTTCCCCCGGACTGCTCCGCCAACGCCAGTGACGACGACGAGGACTGGCCTCCAAGGGCCAAGCCCTTGGCGAGATCATAAGTATCCGGACTCCCGAATAACTTCAAGTTTTTCCTTTTCGCCACATAATGTCTTTTTAATGCCGCATACAACCATGTAGTCCACCCAAGGATGATCTTCCCGCTTCGTCGAGCGGGTCCTTAGGTGCGTCGGATATGGATTCCCTTCTGACTGCCTCCACCCCCCGTGCCGTGGACGATGCCGAGGTGGGATCCCAGGAAGGGACCCTCCAGGAGGAGGAGGCCCCGGAGGTGTCACAGGACAACCTCCCGGACTTTGCACCGGACTCGGCCCCAGAACCCACAGTGGCTTCAGAGTCCGGCGGGCGACCCCTTCGCAACAAGGGCGAGACCGTGATGCTGGCTGCCTCCGTCCAACCAGAGGTGCTGGATAATTTGCTGGAGGCGCTCAACGGCGCCTCCATTGAAGAGGAACACCGCACTGTTATGAGTGTCGTGATTCAGAAGGTGTAGCTCGCCAAGAGCGGGCTGACCGAAGCCTGCAGCAGCCTTCTAACAGGCTTTGAGGTAAGAATTTCGATATGTATAAAATGGTACCGCATAGACAGTAGCCCCTGATGCTCGGTTTGGTGTTCGAAAAGAAAAGCCGGACTGAGGATCTAAAAAGATATACGCAGGAGTCATAAAAAATATGTCAATATGGGATTGCAGGCTGTGCTGCTGACCTCTGCCGCACTGACTGCGGAGGTCAATACTTTGAAGGAAAACCTTGAGCGGTCCGAGAACGAGCTCGGCCGTGCCAAGAAGCAGCTCGAGGACAAGGAAGGTGAGTAACACCTTATTAAAATTGTACCTTACAGAAAAGGATTTTGGTTGCAAAAAGAATGACAAGGATAACGTGGGTATTGCAGGGGCCACTAACGAGGTGGCGACTCTGAAAGAGGCGGTGGCCGCGGCCGAACGCAATGTGGCCGCGGAGCGCACCGAGCGAGAGAAGCAAGAGGCACGGGTGGCGGAGGTACAGCAAGAGCTCCAGGACCTCGTGAAAAAACATGAGAGCCTGGAGAGTGACTCGAAGACTCAAGAGTCTGAGCTTGCAACGGCCCTTGAGAGTGCCAAAACCGCTAAGGCCGAAGCCTATAAGGCCCTCCAGGAGATTGAGGCGGTGAAGAAAATAGCAGCGGGTAAGGCATTTTTCATGCAAAGTAAGCATGTGAGTGTTAATTACCTGTTGCTTACCCGAATTCGGAGCTCTCCAGGAGCGTTCGCAGATCTTCCTCGCAGCGTGTCCGATGCTGCCGCATTCTACCAGGCCGAGGAGGGGAGCTCGACGGAGAAGGTCTTTTGGTCTCAGTATGCTGAGGCCGGACATCCGGTGCCCCTTAGCGACCAGCTGAAGCAGCTGGTCGAGCTCCACAAGGCGGCCGAACAGGCCATGAAGGGCCTCATAGTTTGGTTGTGGCCTAAGGAGGCCATGCCTGGGAGCTACTTCGGCCTGGTGCGGCGGCTGGTGGATGCGTGCCCATGGGTTGAAGTCATCAAGCACTCCGCCTGTATAGAGGGTGCCCGTCGGGCCCTTGCCCGCGCAAAGGTGCACTGAGGCAAGATGGATGCCCAGAAGCTTGTGACGGACCCGCCACCAGAGGGCAAGGAGCATCGCACGCCCGAGATGTACTATAAGAGTGTGCTGAAGGGCGCCCGCACTATTGCGGGGGAGTGCTCCAAAGATGTAATTTTTGAGTAGACTCACATTTTTTTATCCTGTGCGCTGAAAACTTTAGTTCATATGCGCTAAGCAACGCTTGTTAATTTAAAATATTACCTTCTGTGCGGCTGTTTATCAAATATGAGAGATGGCAAGTCGTCGGCTTCAGCCCCCATGCCACGAGTGCTGGGGTGTTTGAGATAAACTTGAGCACTCTTGTTCCCATTTTTGGGTCCAAATAGGGAGGCGCTCAACACAGCGAACAAGGCAACCGGACTTATAATGCTTGAACACTCTCACTTAGCCATAGAATTCTATAATTTTAAATTTCGGCGAAGCCCCTAGTCTTCGGAAGGCCGAATTTGGGGCGCTGTCCATGCCTGGGCCGGACAAGATCCGGCTCCTCGCTCTAAGCGGCATAAGTCTTTAAGGACTCGCAAAAACCTCTCGAACAGCGACCGGCTCTCGCCTCATCATGACGGTCAGTTTTAGCTTTCTCCACTGAGGCGTTAACCCAGCTCAACTGGGGCGCAATCGCAGTGGTTCTCCCAGTGCTACCTTAGCCGATACAACGGAACGTAAGGTACCAAAACATGGGAGCCGGGCAAACCCAACTATTGACCCAAGACATGATTCGGAGCCGATGCATATAATGCTATAAGTTCGGGGTGCCGCACTTGTGAAAGTGTTCGGACTTATCACACCATGATTCGGGAAACATAAGCCCCTGGTGTGTTTTAACCGTACCAAAGTGTACGGATGCGACATGTCGTAAATGAACATATGTATGAAAAAGAAATGCAATTATAAGCAAAAAGGTGTTGCATTGTTTTATTCAATAAGTTCTGCTATTAATGCAGAATGATACAAATAGTGCGATAAGTAAGGGATGGCACTGTTAAACATGTCCCCCTCCAGGGGTAGGCTGCGGATTGGTGTATAAAAACGCTCGTAATGGAGACCACCTGTATATTCGTTGTAGCCTTTATCCTTCCCTGGCTGTTGCATCCTGAGTTCGGCAGGTCTGCTGCCGGATAGGGCCTCTGACGAACGGAGTCCTGTGGGTAAAAAATAAAAGGTAAAAATAAAAAAAGAACGACACACTTGAGAGCCCCTGGTGTGGTTGAGCCGCAGTCTGGGCTTATCGTGGTCGTGCCCCTCTCCCCATGCCCATGGTATCTTCAGAGCATAATGGTGTACGTGAAGGACCTGTTTTGACGTTTTGCAGGGGCTGGGGTTGGGGCCGCACTACTATGCGTGCTCGGAACGTGCCAGGTGGTCTTGTTGTAGGTTACTCCGGGCATGCTTAGCTATGTCCGGCCGCTTAACGGCCGGACTCGAGAATTGCCTTAAGAGGCTGCATTGTACTTCTGTCGCGAGATCCGCTGTATGTTCCTCTGTTCGAAGAGAACGTTCAGTGTTTTCGTTGACCGTGATGACTCCTCGAGGGCCTGGCATCTTGAGCTTGAGGTATGCGTAGTGTGGCACCGTGTTGAACTTTGCAAACGCGGTACGTCCGAGCAGGGCATGATAGCCGCTGCGAAACGGAACTATGTCGAAGATTAACTCCTCGCTCCGGAAGTTATCTGGGGATCCGAAGACCACTTCCAGTGTAATTGAGCCTGTACAATTGGCTTCTACACCTGGTATGACGCCTTTAAAGGTCGTCTTGGTAGGTTTAATCCTTGAGGGGCCTATGCCCATTTTGCGCACTGTATCCTGATAAAGCAGGTTCAGGCTGCTGCCGCCGTCCATCAGGACTCTGGTGAGGTGAAATCCGTCGACGATTGGGTCTAGGACCAATGCGGCGAATCCGTCGTGGCGGATGCTGGTGGGGTGGTCCCTTCGGTCAAAAGTGATCGGGCAGGAGGACCATGGATTGAACTTCGGGGCAACTAGCTCCATCGCGTATACATCCCTTAGCGCACGCTTCCGCTCCCTTTTGGGTATGTGCGTTGCGTATATCATGTTCACCGTCCGCACCTGTGGGGGGAAACCCTTTTGTCCTCTATTGTTCGGCGGTCGGGTCTCTTCCTCGTCATCGCTATGCAGCCCCTTGTCATTGTTTTCGGCAATTAGCTTGCCTGCCTGCTTAAATACCCAACAGTCCCTATTGGTGTGGTTAGCTGGCTTTTCGGGGGTGCCGTGTATCTGGCACAAGAGGTCGAGTATTTGGTCCAAATTGGACGGACTCGGAGCAGTTCTTTTGAATGGCTTTTTCTGCTGACCGGGTTTAGAGCCTCTGAATCTGGCATTGACTGTCGTATCCTCACTATTGTCGCCGTTGATGCGGCGTTTGCTTTTGTTACGACGCGACCTGCCATTTCGGTCCTTGAAATCCGGACTGCCAGAATTTTTGACGAGGTTGTTGCTGCGTGCTAGCCAGCTGTCCTCACCCGCGCAGAAGCGGTTCATGAGTGATGTAAGGGCTGCCATGGATTTCGGCTTTTCCTGTCCCAGGTGCCGGGAAAGCCACTCGTCGCGGATGTTATGCTTGAAGGCCGCGAGGGCCTCCGCATCCGGACAGTCGACGATTTGGTTTTTCTTGGTTAAGAACCGTGTCCAGAATTGTCTGGCCGATTCGTCTCGCTGCTGAATTATGTGGCTTAGGTCATCAGTGTCTGGTGGTTGCACGTACGTTCCTTGGAAGTTATCGAGGAATGCGGCTTCCAGGTCTTCCCAACTCCCAATTGACTCTGCTGGCAAGCTGTTAACCCAATGCCGGGCTGGTCCTTTAAGCTTGAGGGGGAGATATTTGATGGCGTAAAGATCGTCACCGTGGGCCATGTGGATGTGAAGAAGATAGTCTTCGATCCAAACCGCGGGGTCTGTTGTGCCATCGTAAGATTCGATATTCACGGGTTTAAACCCTTCGGGGATTTGATGATCCATTACTTCATCTGTGAAGCATAGTGGGTGTGCGGCGCCTCTGTACTGTGCGATATCACGACGGAGCTCAAAAGAGCTTTGTTTGTTTTGTTCGGCCCGGCCGGACTTACTGTGTCCGGCGCGACGGTTGTCGTCACGTACCGTGGGGCGCCCACGCGATCCATAGATCGATCTTGATTGTCTTGCCTTATCCTCCAATATATCTCGCAAGTCCGGAGCGTTCCCCTGTGGCCTTGTGCTTTTCGAGCGATGCCGGGGTACGGGTCTAGTGAAGGGCCTAGAGGCCTCTCTGTCGTGACCACGGGGTGGTCTGTCAGCCGTATTGTCTCCTGGTGATGCGGGTTCATACGCTTCCTCCTCTAATCGGGGGAGCAGCTTGCGTTTAGGGTAGCTTTTGGAGAGGCGTTCGAGCTCATGCTCTTCGGCCGCGAGGACTTCAGTCCATCTGTCGGCTAGCAGATCCTGATCAGCTCTAAGTTGTTGCTGCTTTTTCTTGAGGCTGTTCGCCGTGGCCATAAGCCTGCGTTTAAAATGCTCTTGTTCGACGGGATCCTCAGGCACGACGAATTCATCGTCGTCAAGGCTTGCTTCGTCTCCGGAGGGAGGCATATAATCCTCTACCTCTTCTTCTGCCGCTCTCTCATGAGGGCTGGCGTCTCCATCCTCCTGCGCTTTATCTTGCGGGAGTGGGTTGTCTTTGGCACTGTCCGGTGTATTATTATCTCCGGTGCCGGAATCTTCATTCTTGCTGTGGCGGGATTTAGAGCGGCGCCGCTGACGCCGGCGCTTGGGCTGTTTCTTGGAGGGGTCATCCTCCTCTATTCCTTCGCCATTCCCATCCTTTGGGATATCCACCATGTATATGTCATATGATGAGGTGGCTTTCCAGTGCCCGGTCGGCGCTGGTTCTTGGTCGTCTCCGGCATCGTCGTCCATACCATCGATGTCTTCGGAGTCGTAGTCTAGCATGTCGGTTAGATCGTCGACAGCGGCTACCAAGTGGGTGGTGGGTGGGCTTTGAATTTCTTTGTCGTCCGCATCCCAACCGTCCTGACCGCAGTCCGGCCAGGGCTCTCCTGAAAACGAGAGATACTTTAGCAAACTCAAGATGTCGCCGAAAGGTGAGTGTTGAAAGATGTCCGCTGCGGTGAACTCCATGATCGGCGCCCAATCGGATTCGATCGGAGGGGGCGCGGGAGGTTCGGAGTCCGGCGAGGAGTCCGGTACCTCGGAGTCACGAGCTTTATGAGGGACAAGGTCAGTGTTCAGCTCTATCGCCGTAGAGGTTGCAGCCCCCAAGGCGGTGTCCAGCCATCCGTCCTCGATCTGCGCAGCCGGAGCGGGTTCGAGTGCGGCCTCCAGGTTACTGTCCGGCTGCAGAGCTAAATCATGCTCGCCGTGACAGTGTGGCACGCTCGGCTGTGGCTCGAATCCATCGAGGATCAAGTCCCCGCGGATGTCAGGCGTGAAGTTCAAGCTTCCAAACCTGACCTGATGGCCAGGGGCGTAGCTTTCAATCTGCTCCAGATGGCCAAGTGAATTGGCCCGCAGTGCAAAGCCGCCGAATATGAAGATCTGTCTGGGGAGAAAGGTCTCACCCTGGACTGCGTCGTTGATGATGGTCAAGGTAGCCATCGAGCCTATCGGTGACGACACAGAGGAACTCTCAATGAAAGCACCAATGTCGGTGTCAAAACCGGCGGATCTCGGGTAGGGGGTCCCGAACTGTGCGTCTAGGCAGATGGTAACAGGAGACAAGGGACACGATGTTTTACCCAGGTTCGGGCCCTCTTGATGGAGGTAAAACCCTACGTCCTGCTTGATTAATATTGATGATGTGTGTTACAAGAGTGGATCTACCACGAGATCAAGGAGGCTAAACCCTAGAAGCTAGCCTATGGTATGATTGTTGTTCGTCCTATGGACTAAAGCCATCCGGTTTATATAGACATCGGAGAGGGCTAGGGTTACACAGAGTCGGTTACAATGGTAGGAGATCTACATATCCGTATCGCCAAGCTTGCCTTCCACGTCAAGGAAAGTCCCATCCGGACACGGGACGAAGTCTTCAATCTTGTATCTTCATAGTCTTGGAGTCCGGCCGATGATGATAGTTCGGCTATCCGGACACCCCCTAGTCCGGAACTCCCTCAGCCGTGCTCCCCCTCCGACGCCGGCACAAAGACCGTCGCCGCCGCCACCGTCCTGAAGGAAATATGCCCTAGAGGCAATAATAAAGTTATTATTTATTTCCTTATTTCATGATAAATGTTTATTATTCATGCTAGAATTGTATTAACCGGAAACATAATACATGTGTGAATACATAGACATACATAGTGTCACTAGTATGCCTCTACTTGACTAGCTCGTTAATCAAAGATGGTTAAGTTTCCTAACCATAGACATGAGTTGTCATTTGATTAACGGGATCACATCCTTAGGAGAATGATGTGATTGACTTGACCCATTCTGTTAGCTTAGCACTTGATCGTTTAGTATGTTGCTATTGCTTTCTTCATGACTTATACAAGTTCCTATAACTATGAGATTATGCAACTCCCGTTTACCGGAGGAACACTTTGTGTCGTGGTTTTGTCATGGCAGATGTCCTTCGTGTCAGGACTTAGTCGCGAGGCCAACGCATCTATGTGGTAGCTTGAGAGGGGTTGGGCGGATCAACATGCAAGACAAGGGTTTAGACAGCTTCGGGCCCCGGGAAACATCATCCGGTAATAGCCCTACATGCTGTTTGTGGCTAGGTCTCATTATCATCACGAGCGAGTCACCGTAAACCGGCTCTTTGTGTCTAGCCATAGAGATTGTTTCTTCTTGCTTGTCCTCCCTCTTGGGGTGCCCTGCCCCTCCTTATATATGTTGAAGGGGCGGTTTACATGACTAGTCCTAGTTGGATTAGGATTACTCTATTAGAAGTGGAGTCCTAGTCTTGCTTCCTTTGTAGGAGAATATTCCTTATGTCTTCCTCTTAAACTGGCCCACCATAGCATGATCCGGCCTTCCATAAACCGCCCGTCGGGCCACCGGGTCTTGTCGCTCCTCTGACCCACCTGCCGGATTACCAATGAATCGTAAACCGCCAGGTCCAAAAGGGTCGCTAGTGAATCACCAAACTCTAGACGGGTCATACATCCGGCGGTTTATACCGCGGGGTATATCCCCAACATTAGCCCCCGGTTTAATTTGAATTCATCCATGTTAAACTGATCTGCAACATAAACACAAGAACAAATTTTTCGAGTTGTGCTCCGGTTTAAATATTCTTGTAAACCGGCACTTGATCATCCTTAAATCCTTGTTATTTCTTCCTTCTAAAAAATCCGAGTCAATAGACCAGCTTCATAATCAATTTGCTTGCAGAAGATATTTTGTAAATAAATAATCCATTTGAATCGACCTTCAAAGCTCTGACTTGACAAAAATATAGGTTTTCAAATATTCAACTGATATCAGCCGGTTTGAAAAATGTAGAACTTACCGGTTTATCATTGCCAAAATTGTCGGGTTATAAAAACTGATGAATTCCGGGTCATGATTGTTTCCAACGCCGGTTCATGATTATTGCCAATGTTGGTTCATGATTGTTGATGACGTCGGGTTATGATTGTTGCAGATACCGGGTCATAATGATTGGTGATGCCGGGTCAATCTGTTTTGCTCAAACTAGAAAATTGGAAGATATTTCTCCCTTATATCCATATTACTTGTAGCCCCCAAGTCTTGAACAAAACAAAGTGATGATTTAAGACTTGTTTCCATATAATTACTGCCACTTTGAAGAAATCCATGTTGTTCATCTCAGTCACTAGCAAAAACTGAATACTTCATATATGTAGCCCCCAAGTTCCGGGTCGTTATACTTGCAGCAACCTGGGACTTGTAATTGCCTAATGCTCATATAAACTTCAACCAGTGTAGCCCCCAAGGGCCGGGTCATTATGCAATAATGAGCAGGGACTTTGTAAATATAATCATGTAAACTTTGAACAGCAACGTGTAGCCCCCAAGGGCTAGCTCAGTAACATAATATTGAGCTAGGACTTGATATATACTTCAATGAAAATAACATCATATGATGTAACCCCCATCATGGGGCTTGAATCCATGTCCACAAGGTTAAGAGCTTTGTGCTTTACCAACTGAGCAGTGGACCCTTCAATATAATAAATAAAAAGCTTTGTACCTTGAATAATTGATAGGAGCAATCGGTAGCCCCCAAGGGCCGGCTCATTATGATGTGATGAGTCGGGTCTTCAATAAGATGAGCAAAAAATGACTTTGCATTAGCGCCCAAGTGTCATGGTGCATGCTTGTAGCGACATGAGACTTGCATATTTGATGAAATCTCAACGTGAATAATGTAGCCCCCAAGTGTCGGGTCATAAGCCTGCAGCAACTCGGGACTATTCCTTCAATTGTAGAATAAATCGTATCCATTGATAATATGATAGTCATTGCGCTAAAGCGACTTTGAAAACCTTAATCATAATACTGATTATTGATAACCATAATAAAAATCCAGCCATGTTGGCTATTAAAGAGTTGAATAATATACCCAATGTCAGGACCCCGACTCAATGCCACATCGATCTAGCATGTAACACCTCATATAACTTTGTGGCCTCACGCACGGTATTCCCACGGGTGTCGCCTTACCTTTGCCCGGGACCGTTTGTGCCTTTTGGCACACGTATATGATAGTGTTGCTAGCATCCATATGATAAGGAGCCCGGGCTGACATGGCTAGTCGTAAACCCAAAGTGGCACAGACTTACAGGGACAGGCATCCATGACCCAACATCGAACGTGTCGGTCATCAGTGAGTGAATCCAGGCTGTAGCACTGGGCTAGCAGGACTCCAGTGAACTGGGCTGTAGCGGGCTATCAGGACTCCGGTATTCATCGCGTGACATTTCCCCGAAGGGACAGACACAGGAACGAAGAAGGACACATGCCGGCCAGCCTAAGTGTTCCGGAGCAGTAGCAAGCTACCATGGCTCAGTGGAAGCACTAGGAGACATTTCGCAGTAAGAGAGGCTACTAAGGATAAACAACTAGATAGTTAGATCCCACACATACCAAGCATTTCAATAACATACACACAATATGCTCGATATGTGCAAATACAACATGGCATCACAACATGACTCTACAACTCAAGTATTTTATTCACTAGGCTCCGAGGAGCGAGATATTACAAACATGGGTCTCACGACCCAACATTCAGAGCATACAAGTCAAAGCACATGCGGAAGCTTAACATGTCTGAGTACAGACAACTACAAATGAAAAAGGCTGAGAAGCCTGACTAACTACCAGATCCTGCCGAGGGAACAAGATCGTAGCTGAGGTAACAAGCTAAACGTCGAAGTCCACACGGAACTACTAGTGAGACTGAAGTCTCTCTGCAAAAACATAAAATAGGCAAACGTGAGTACAAATGTACCCAGCAAGACTTACGTCAGAACTATCTACATATGCATCATTATCAACAAAGGGGGTGGTGGGGTTTAACTGCAGCAAGCCAGCTTCAACTCAGTGGCTATCCTGAACTACGACTGCAAGTAACTCTTTTGAGGTGGCGCACACGAGTCCACATATTCACCATATCAATACACCACTATGGATCTGCTCCCGTCTCCCTACGAGAACGCCATCCATAGCACTCACGCTTATCTTGTGCATTTTAGAGTATCCACTTCAAGTTATCTATGAACTGTACAGGCAACCCAGAAGTCCTTTACCGCGGACACGGCTATTCGAATAGATGATGTTAACCCTGCAGGGGTGTACTTCTTCACACACGCTCTCACCACGTATCACCGTTTACACGACATGTACTCGACAACCTTCAAGCGGAAGCCCAGCGAGGGTGTCGGCCACGACCTGACTAACCACACAAGTCTCTAGTCCAGGTTTATCGCCTATTCAGGTTCCATCCGCAAGGAGATCCGGCCGGGGTGTTGCTCACGGCCCCAAACGATGTGAGCAGGGTTCCCAAGCCCACCATCCGGGTGCCACTTGGTACACCGTGCCACTGCACCTAGTCTATCCCATGCCCACCTGTACCGGGTGCCACTTGGTAGACTACTAGCACTACCTACAAACACCAGAAACTAGTTGCAACTCCTGGACAGAGATCGAGTTGATTAATAAGTCGAGAGAGCTTGGAGCGCCCGGAGCCCAATGTGTGGTAGTAACTGTTCATGGATCACAAACACAGAACTTAGTTCCTAAGGACGGCTTCAATGAGACAACCCACCATGTACTCCTACATGGCCTCTCACCGCTACCTTTACCAAATCGTGTTCACACATTTAGCTCTCAATAGTAGGACATGTTCACACACCTCCAATTCATCCCCGATGAATCAGACCTGACACAACTCTAAGCAATAGAAGGCATGACAAACAAGCATAAGTAGGCACATCAGGGCTCAAACAACTCCTACTCATGCTAGTGGGTTTCATCTATTTACTGTGGCAATGACAGGTCATGCAGAGGAAAGGGGTTCAACTACCGCAACATGTAACACATGTATCGTGGTTGTCCTAATGCAGTAAAAGATAGCAGAAGCGAGAGAGTGGGATTGTATCGGAACGAACAAGGGGGTTTTGCTTGCCTAGCACTTCTGAAGATAATATAGCTCTTCATCGGTGTCATCGAACTCATCGTCGGAACCACGTCTACTGAGAGGGAACAATTACCGGCAATAGAGAGGAAACACAATCAATGCAAAGCAACAATATGATGCATGATTATGACATGGCAACATGCTGTGGTTTGTGCTAATGCAACTAAAACCAGATTAAATGAAGTTGGTTTGAATCCAAGATTCAAATCCAAACTCCATATGTGAAATTCAAATGCCATTTAATTGAATTGTCCTAAACAGTAGTCATAAGTTGTTCTAACATGCATGAAAATGGTACAGATGGATAGATTGGATTTTTCTGATAATTTTTCATATATAAATTATTTCATTTGGAGTTACGGTTGAATTTCTATGATTTTTAGAAGTTTATACTATTTTCTGGAATTTCCTGGTTACTTTAAATTAGACTTAAACCAGAAAATAGTTTACTTCGCCAGCATGACATCATGCTGATGTCAGCAGGTCAACAGGAGTGGTCCAGGTCAAACCTGACCAGTGGGGTCCACTGGTCAGTGACCCAGTGCTGTTTGTGTCACTGAGAGGTGGGGTCGGGTCAACCGACACGTCAGCACGGTCAACTCTGACTGGTGGGCCCCGCGTTATAAAACTAATCTAAATAGAAAGTAAACCCGGAGTTAATTAGGCGTGTGGCCCAGCTGTCGGTGTCACAGGAGGGGTTAGTTAGTGGGTCATTAGCCACTAATGATGCCCACGTCGGCGGCTAACCGCCGGTGGTGCACAGACGCGGCGGTGTCGCTCGTCCCAGTGATTCCGGCGACGAGAAGAGGCAGGGTTGGGCTCGTTGGAATGCCCGCGAGGTGGCGCGTCCAACAGTGGTGGTGGCAGGTGCTGGGGTGGCCGGAGACGACGGCGGCAAGCACGTCCGTGGCGGCCGGAGTTCAGACACGCGCGGGTTCGGTGTTCCGGTGCACGGCAGGACCAGCTGGTGGTCGGGGCCGTCTCCTAGGAGCAACCCAAGCACGATGACGCGCCCAGGCGCAAACTACAGTGTCTGTAGCCACGACGGCGACATGGCCGGCGGGCGGGAGCTCTCGGCTCTGGCGGAAAAGGAGGCTAGAGGGCGGGAACAAGTTCGAGGAGGAGGGGAAAAGGCGGCGGGGCTCACAGCGGATCGAACGGAGGGGTCGGCGAGCTCAGGGAAGGCTTGGACGGTGTTGGAGCCACGGCGGCGATCGTCGGACCCGAGGATGAAGATGGCGTCGTTGGCGATGATGCAGGGCACCCGACGTCTCGTGGCTTAACGGAGAGGTCGAGGGAGACTTGGCGGGGCTCTTGGGCATGTCAGAGAAGCGAGGGGGAGGCGGTGGCCGCGGTGGTGGCGAGCGGCGTCGGTGGTTGCGCTTGAGCGTGAGAAGGAGAGAAAGCAGAGGAGGGGAGAGGCACGGGAGAGAGTGAGAGCGGTCCATGGGGGTGCGTGGCGTCGTCCAGAAGATCGGGGAGGCTAGGCAGGGAGGGAGGAGCTGGCGCGGCTCGCGTGCGCGCTGGGCACGCAGCTGCTTCTCCTCCTGGTAAGAGGAAGAAGACAGTGCTGCCCCTGGTGGGCCGGGCTGGCTTTGCCCGGCTGGGCTGCTACTGTGGTGGGCTGGCTGGGCTGCTAGGTAAGTAACAGGTACTCCCTCCTTCTCTGTTTCTATTTTAATTGTTGTTTTCTATTTATTTCAATCTGTTTTGATTTAGTTCAAGAACTAAACCATTTTTGTTTCTTCCAATAATTTTTGCAGGGACTGAAAGGAATATTATAGAGCCCCTCACAAAATATCAGAATTATTGAAGCATTAAAAAAAATATAACATATATTTGCTCCAACTCAAATACAATATGTGTTAATTCAAAAATCCAGAATGGCCTAGAAATATGTGCATCATTTTTGGCAGAGGTTTTCACCTTTACCAGAAATCATGAACATTTTCAGAGGGCATTTTGGGTTCATTGAAAAACATTTTATTTTGACCCTAGTTGAATTCATTAGCTGCTAGGTCTTGGATCAATCCCCATTTCAAGTTTCATGAAATTTAAACATGATGCAAGGATGCAATGCCAGTAGTTACAAACAAACTCTAGTGCTGTGACAACTCACCCCCACTAAACAAGAATCTCGTCCCAAGATTCAAGCATAGGGTAGAATAAAGGGGAAACGCAACTAACGCAATCTTCACGACCCAGGTTGCACTTCAAATGAACGTTGAATAGTTCACCATCTTTGACCCGATGTCTTCCTCTAAGAACTCCAACTAACATGACAAGAAGAGGAAAGGAAAACTCTAGAAGAATCGATCTTCTCGAAGTCCGAACAACTCAGGATCAACTCATGGGATGAGACATTGACACATCTCTCGAGCTGAGACATGAAGCATACATCTGAAGAAATGGAGTGAGACAGATGACGAGGGCTCGCTAGGTAGACAACAATTCCAGACTTAAGAATGTGGTGATCGGTTGTCAACTTAGCGAGGAGTTGAGTTGCCATGATACCATAACAAGGCACCTTAGGGAAGGTGACTCGTAGAAATATCCCCTTAAGTGGCAAAAAGAATTACCTTTGATTCAGAGATCATTGAAACTCTTTATACCAGTCTAAGGCAATTCTCGAGTGATCATTTGGAGGGGTTCGGTAGAATGGCATACCCGGATTAGAATGGATGATGTGGATTACCTTGCTGAAAACAACACAAGGGATGATTTTAGTAACTAGGGAGAAACTCAACAGTAGAGAGTGAGTCCACTGTTTGAAAGGTTATAGCATAACCGAGGAAACTGAGAGCAATCCCAGTTAGTGCCGATGATAACACCTAGCGCTTGTGCGTGCTCTCAAGAACTTGAGCATTTCCATATACATCAGGGTTTTACCAATATCCGTGTCAAGGATCCTGGCAACCCAACGTACTACCATGATGAATACTGGTGGAAGATGCAGATGCAAAGGAAGATAACACCTTCTCAGACTTTACCTTGACGGGGCCAAGGGAACAAAATCTGGATGATCGACCGAGAGACATTTAGCACTCCGCTTCTAATGTTCTCCTTGATGCACCAGCTTAATCCAATACCAGTCGGCATCTGGAACATCAAGTAAAGGTCTGGCTTCGGGAGAACAAGGATCCATAAGGAACAACTTCTAAATAAGTAACTCAAAATCCTCATGGAGAAAATGGTCGACTTGCTCAATCAAGATACTACAATGATAGATCTTCCGACTAGGTGTGTCGGCTAGAACATCAACTTTGTTGGGACCTACATCATAGATCTTGGAAAGGTTCCAACCATCATATCTGCCTGAGATTCAGATCTGGTTGGTAACATGATATTCCAGACTCATCAAATCTAGAAAGAAAAATGAAAGTTTGCAACACAAACTGATGAGATGACGTTGCGAGATTCTCGGGAAATGAACTACGTTAGCAAGCTCCAAAACATGAGTTGGTTCTGCTACACACATGTGAACACGCTGTCCCAGACAAGCATGACCACATGGTAGTCTTACAAAAAAACACTACCGAGTTCAGGTGGGGAACCATCATCGAGGATAACAAAATCTTGTACAAATCCGTCTGGTACCTTCGACTAGCACGAAGAACTTATTATCCTTGAACAAATCAATCAGTGGCTTGGTGTGCTAGGAAACACATATGGATGGAGGTGGCCAACCTATCAAACCATAGAGTACTTCGCATATAGGCGTGACTAACTTGGGACGATTCCAGTGGAAGCAAAAACAATCTTGCTCGCATCCACGGCGACAACTTACATCTGGTGCACGTGAATTAAAGAAAGTCACTTCTTTCATCCAAACATATCCTTCATGAGATAGCATGAAGAGAATGCTAGCACAAGTTTCCAACACTAGCTTAATGTTCAACATGAGTCGTGGAGAAGATAAGAATGTTGCCAATGGACTCAACAAAAATTCATCCAGGCGTCCATATAAATGGGGTTCCACAATCATGTGAACAATGTGATAGCATTGGTCAGACCAAAAGATGTAATGGTGTATGCTCGAGGGATCAACCACGAGTAAGACAACATTACGATTATCGTTGGTTTTGATTTGATTTGACGATAGCCCAAGCGCAAATCAAGGTTTGGGCAAGACGATAGGTTCAACAACTGATAACGAGGACCAATCGATGAAGAAATCAGCTTTCTACAACAAACACACAAACAGAAGATATCCCTTTGGAATTGAACTAAGTTAGACAAGATTTTATCTTCCAACTCTCCAAGTTGTTATTTAGCTTGACCAACTAACTCAGGGTATCCAACACAAATTCTTGGAGAAAGGGTGGTTCATAGAGATAAACCAACTTGATCACGAGCTCAACATAATAGTCAGGGGATAACCTGGTAACACTTCCGAGAAGATTTCGGAAAATTACGAACCACCGATATGTTACTAAGCTCGAGAACAATCTTGCTTTTCAGGGCAAGACGATATGATCAATAGAGCAAGGATTTGAAATAATCCTAACTCATCGATCGAGGAGTGCACCAGGAGAATGGACTAGGTAGCACGATCACCTTAGGGCGATGATTCAATAATCAACACGCTAAGAATGAGGTTATTGCCCATTTAACTACCAAGCAACAGAGTTGCTAGGAGTATAGATTTCACACATCACAATTCACTTGTCGGTGTTCCGGTTATAATAACACGGAAACGAGGAATGAATAACGATGGCGAGAAGTATCACTGTATCAAGAGTTCATAGGATGGTGTACAATTCTCACGATACTCTTGTTATGAAAGAGGGTGATACTCCAAGGTAGAACAGAACAAAAGCTGGATTGACATTTTGATCTGCGAATTACAACTACTTTGACCCAATCCTAGATATGGATGAGGTACTGGGGTTTGTTTCTCCTAGTCATTCCGAATAGAATGGCTTGACGGACCACAAGAGTAATAGGCATTGGTGAACGAATGCACGCATACCCTTGACTATCAATTGATAGACGAGGTCAGAAGACAACTAAAGAGGGACAACTCATGGAACATATAACTTTCTGAGTTGTGGATGCATGGATTAGTATGTCGAGCAAAGCTCAACATTTCTTCCGGATAACCCATGCAGAAGGTAGAACTGGCAGATTCACAATATAGAGTGGAGAACTCATCAAGAGCACTCTGGTTGTGATCTTTTGGTTCAAAAGAACTCCTGCCAAGAATGGTTCATGGTATTTGGAAGAACGATATACCGCGGACCTCGAGGACTATCGCAAAGGTTACTAATATCCTAAAGGAACTAGCAACACTATCAACACGAGGTAAGTAGGGTGAATCTCGGGTTCAAAACCCAAGGAGTAGAATACCTACTACTAAGTGGCATCACGGGATGCTTTCGAGAATAAAGGCCAGAATCATCACACTGGGAACACAAATCATGGCTAGCTTACTAGGTGGTACTCTAAGACACCTAGGGTCATAATACTAGCTCCAACATATATACCGAGGCAATGAAGTACCTCAACACACTAGTTGGTGTGGTTAATCTGGCCAAAGGAACATCGGAACGGTAAGAAGGGATTTGCAAATGCATCAGACTATTTAGAAACCTGGGATGACTCGGACAGCATAACGGCTGTAAATGCTCAAAAGAATTTAGACATGCTACAAAAATGGTGGCATCACCACTCAGAAGCACAACATCAAGGATTCGAGATCAACAATTAAGATACGGAAGTAGTAGGAACTTAACTGAGGCTTGACCAACAATCCTATAAGTCTACAGATTAGTAACACGTGATCCTGATAGAAAGAATAGAAGGCCTAGTTCTTAACCCCGTAGAGAAGAAGAGGGTGACTCAGATCAGAAGGACATAAGGTAAAGGAGTAAAAATAGCCTTACGTTCCATCCCACAATCAAATCCCTTATATAACTAAAGAATTTCTAGACTCAACTTCGACCAGTTTGGCTTGGTAATCCTACAGGCAGTCAGGCTCTGATACCAAAGCTGTCAGGACCCCGACTCAATGCCACATCGATCTAGCATGTAACACCTCATATCACTTTGCGACCTCACGCACGGTATTCCCACGGGTGTCACCTTACCTTTGCCTGGGACCATTTGCGCCTTTTGGCACATGTATATGATAATGTCGCTAGCATCCATATGATAAGGAGCCCGGGCTGACATGGATAGTCGTAAACCCAAAGTGGCACAAACTTACAGGGACAGGCATCCATGACCCAACATCGAACGTGTCGGTCATCAGCGAGTGAATCCAGACTGTAGCACTGGGCTAGCAGGACTCCGGTGAACCGGGCTGTAGCGGGCTATCAGGACTCCGGTATTCATCGCGTGACATTTCCCCGAAGGGACAGACACAGGAACGAAGAAGGACACATGCCGGCCAACCTAAGTGCTCCGGAGCAGTAGCAAGCTACCATGGCTCAGTAGAAGCACTAGGAGACATTTCGCGATAAGAGAGGCTACTAAGGATAAACAACTAGATAGTCAGATCCCACACATACCAAGCATTTCAATAACATACACACAATATGCTCGATATGTGCAAATACAACATGGCATCACAACATGACTCTACAACTCAAGTATTTTATTCAATAGGCTCCGAGGAGCAAGATATTACAAACATGGGTCTCACGACCCAACATTCAGAGCATACAAGTCAAAGCACATGCGGAAGCTTAACATGTCTGAGTACAGACAACTACAAATGAAAAAGGCTGAGAAGCCTGACTAACTACCAGATCCTGCCGAGGGCACAAGATCGTAGCTGAGGTAACAAGCTAAACGTCGAAGTCCACACGGAACTACTAGTGAGACTGAAGTCTCTCTACAAAAACATAAAATAGGCAAACGTGAGTACAAATGTACCCAGCAAGACTTACGTCAGAACTATCTACATATGCATCATTATCAACAAAGGGGGTGGTGGGGTTTAACTGCAGCAAGCCAGCTTCAACTCAGTGGCTATCCTGAACTACGACTGCAAGTAACTCTTTTGAGGTGGCGCACACGAGTCCACATATTCACCATATCAATACACCACTATGGATCTGCTCCCGTCTCCCTACAAGAACGCCATCCATAGCACTCACGCTTATCTTGCGCATTTTAGAGTATCCACTTCAAGTTATCTATGAACTGTACAGGCAACCCAGAAGTCCTTTACCGCGGACACGGCTATTCGAATAGATGATGTTAACCCTGCAAGGGTGTACTTCTTCACACACGCTCTCACCACTTATCGCCTTTTACACGACATGTACTCGACAACCTTCAAGCGGAAGCCCAGCGAGGGTGTAGGCCACGACCTGACTAACCACACAAGTCTCTAGTTCAGGTTTATCGCCTATTCGGGTTCCATCCGCAAGGAGATCCGGCCGGGGTGTCGCTCACGGCCCCAAACGATGTGAGCAGGGTTCCCAAGCCCACCATCCGGGTACCACTTGTTACACCGTGCCACTGCACCTAGTCTGTCCCAAGCCCACCTGTACCGGGTGCCACTTGATAGACTACTAGCACTACCTACAAACACCAGAAACTAGTTGCAACTCCTGGATAGAGATCGAGTTGATTAATAAGTCGGAGAGCTTGGAGCGCCCGGAGCCCAATGTGTGGTAGTAACTGTTCATGGATCACAACCACAGAACTCAGTTCCTAAGGACAGCTTCAATGAGACAACCCACCATGTACTCCTACATGGCCTCTCACCTCTACCTTTACCAAATCGTGTTCACACATTTAGCTCTCAACAGTAGGACATGTTCACACACCTCCAATTCATCCCCGATGAATCAGACCTGACACAACTCTAAGCAATAGCAGGCATGACA
The DNA here is from genome assembly GCF_002162155.2 of Triticum dicoccoides. Classification (NCBI taxonomy): domain Eukaryota; kingdom Viridiplantae; phylum Streptophyta; class Magnoliopsida; order Poales; family Poaceae; genus Triticum; species Triticum dicoccoides. The sequence continues at coordinate 460,846,775 of NC_041381.1, read as the reverse complement.
AACAAGCATGAATGAGTAGGCACATCAGGGCTCAAACAACTCCTACTCATGCTAGTAGGTTTCATCTATTTACTGTGGCAATGACCGGTCATGCAGAGGAAAGGGGTTCAACTACCGCAGCATGTAACACATGTATCGTGGTTGTCCTAATGCAGCAAAAGAGAGCAGAAGCGAGAGAGTGGGATTGTATCGGAATGAACAAGGGGGTTTTGCTTGCCTGGCACTTCTAAAGTTAATATAGCTCTTCGTCGGTGTCATCGAACTCATCGTCGGAACCACGTCTACTGAGAGGGAACAATTACCGGCAATAGAGAGGAAACACAATCAATGCAATGCAACAATATGATGCATGATTATGACATGGCAACATGCTGTGGTTTGTGCTAATGTAACTAAAACCAGATTAAATGAAGTTGGTTTGAATCCAAGATTCAAATCCAAACTCCATATGTGAAATTCAAATGCCATTTAATTGAATTGTCCTAAACAGTAGTCATAAGTTGTTCTAACATGCATGAAAATGGTACAGATGGATAGATTGGATTTTTCTGATAATTTTTCATATATAAATTATTTCATTTGGAGTTACGGTTGAATTTCTATGATTTTTAGAAGTGTATACTATTTTCCGGAATTTCCTGGTTATTTTAAATTAGACTTAAACCAGAAAATAGTTTACCGCGCCAGCATGACATCATGCTGACGTCAGCAGGTAAACGGGCGTGGTCCAGGTCAAACCTGACCAGTGGGGTCCACTGGTCAGAGACCCAGTGTTGTTTGTGTCACTGACAGGTGGGGTCGGGTCAACTGACACGTCAGCACAGTCAACTCTGACTGGTGGGCCTCGCGTTATAAAACTAATCTAAATAGAAAGTAAACCGGGAGTTAATTAGGCGCGGGGCCCAGCTGTCGGTGTCATAGGAGGGGTTAGTTAGTGGGTCATTAGCCACTAATGATGCCCACGTCGGCGGCTAACCGCCGGTGGCGCACAGACGCGGCGGCGTCGCTCGTCCCGACGATTCCGGCGACGAGAAGAGGCAGGGTTGGGCTCGTTGGAACGCCCGCGAGGTGCTGGGGTGGCCGGAGGCAACGGCGGCAAGCACGTCCGCGGCGGCCGAAGTTCGGACACGCGCGAGTTCGGTGTTCCGGTGCACGGCAGGACCAGCTGGTGGTCGGGGTCGTCTCCTAGGAGCAACCCGAGCACGATGACGCGCCCAGGCGCAAACTACAGCGTCTATAGCCACGACGGCGACATGGCTGACGGGCGGGAGCTCTCGGCTCCGGCGGAAAAGGTGGCTAGAGGGCGGGAACGAGCTCGAGGAGGAGGGGAAATGGCGGCGGGGCTCACACAGCAGATCGAATGGAGGGGTCGGCGAGCTCGGGGAAGGCTTGGACGGCGTTGGAGCCACGGTGGCGATCGTCGGACCCGAGGATGAAGATGAGGTTGATGGTGGTGGTGGCAGGTGCTGGGGTGGCCGGAGGCAACAGCGGCAAGCACGTCCGCGGCGGCCGAAGTTCGGACACGCGCGAGTTCGGTGTTCCGGTGCACGGCAGGACCAGCTGGTGGTCGGGGTCGTCTCCTAGGAGCAACCCGAGCACGATGACGCGCCCAGGCGCAAACTACAGCGTCTATAGCCACGACGGCGACATGGCTGACGGGCGGGAGCTCTCGGCTCCGGCGGAAAAGGTGGCTAGAGGGCGGGAACGAGCTCGAGGAGGAGGGGAAATGGCGGCGGGGCTCACACAGCAGATAGAATGGAGGGGTCGGCGAGCTCGGGGAAGGCTTGGACGGCGTTGGAGCCACGGCGGCGATCGTCGGACCCGAGGATGAAGATGAGGTTGATGGCGATGATGCAGGGCACCCGGCGTCTCGTGGCTTAACGGAGAGGTCGAGGGAGACTTGGTGGGGCTCTTGGGCATGTCAGAGAAGCGAGGGGGAGGCGGTGGACGCCGTGGTGGCGAGCGGCGTTGGCGGTTGCACTTGGGTGTGAGAGGGAGAGAAAGCAGAGGAGGGGAGAGTCACGGGAGAGAGTGAGAGCGGTCCAGGGGGGTGCGTGGCGTCGTCCAGAAGATCGGGGAGGCCAGGAAGGTAGGGAGGAGCTGGCGCGGCTCGCGTGCGCGTTGGGCACGCAGCTGCTTCTCCTCCTAGCAAGAGGAAGAAGACAGTGTTGCCCCTGGTGGGTCGGGCTGGCTTTGCCCGGCTGGGCTGCTACAGTGGTGGGCTGGCTGGGCTGCCAGGTAAGTAACAGGTACTCCCTCCTTCTCTGTTTCTATTTTAATTGCTGTTTTCTATTTATTTCAATCTGTTTTGATTTAGTTCAAGCACTAAACCATTTGTGTTTCTTCCAATAATTTTTGCAGGGACTGAAAGGAATATTATAGAGCCCCTCACAAAATATCAGAATTATTGAAGCATTAAAAATATATATAACATATATTGCTCCAACTCAAATACAATATGTGTTAATTCAAAAATCCAGAATGGCCTAGAAATATGTGCATCATTTTTGGCAGAGGTTTTCACCTTTACCAAAAATCATGAACATTTTCAGAGGGCATTTTGGGTTCATTGAAAAACATTTTATTTTGACCCTAGTTGAATTCATTAGCTGCTAGGGCTTGGATCAATCCCCATTTCAAGTTTCATGAAATTTAAACATGATGCATGGATGCAATGCCACTAGTTACAAACAAACTCTAGGGTTGTGACACCCAATGATTTATAAGCGCATGATTCCAATGGCGCAATCCAAATATATACTGGCGACTTATAGTCCAAAGCCAGGCCGGGTTAACAAACACCGGTGATTTATAATTATGCTTTATTCAACCTGTTTCTGCATACAACAAGTTTAATGTCTCCTGGCGGTTTACCGCCGGACAGGTCATAATGCCCAACATATAACCTGGGTTGATAACCAAGGCTGCAAAGATAATAAAATATGAAATATATCATACCTGTGATATTGAATCACATCGTTGGTTTACCAACTTTTTGTAGTAAGGATGATAATCCAAATCTTGAGTACTGATAACTCCTCCCATATTTTGCCGGTTTATAATAAAACCGTACCGGGTTGTTATAAACACCGGATTATCCATACATAATAATGGCGACTTGTAGTCGAAACCAGACCGGGTTAACAAACACTGGTTTATAATTGGTTGTGTACCAACAACTTATAGTTGAAAGCCAAGCCGGGTTAACGAACACCGATTTATGTTATATTGACGACTTATAGTCAGGTTGGGTCAATTGCGCCGGTTTATCATAAAACCTTATCAAAGGAGAAGAGACTTTGACAAATAAAAGCAAATGAAAACTTGTAATCAAGGCTTTTCAAGGGCTGCCAGGCCCAAATTCGAGGCTTTTCATGGGCTGCCAGGCCGCTGAGTTAAACCATTTTACAAAGCCTTTTAAGATGGGCCTCCAACTAACCAATCATCGTTTTAACTTTGACAAGTTCAGGGTCTCAATGAGAGTAACTATCAAACGTTCGGCGGGTCATGCCAGGATTACCTGGATAGGAGTGGCTTACTTGATGAAGGCAGGTTAACCTGGGGTTTTAGGTGAATACACCAGGCTTCCAAGCCGTGGGTCGATACCCAATTACAAGGGTCCTTTCAAACTCTTTGTTACTTTACACAAAGAGCCCCCAAGTAACTTTGTGAGTTGTGCTCAATGGGTGCCTATGTTTGAGTTGTGCTTTTAGCAACAATACTCTCTATTGCCCCTTGGGTGTGAAGCTCCCAAGCTGTATTATGGTATGATAGCCGGTTTAATGGACAAAACAGGACGTCGCTTTTTAAGCAGAAGCCCCCACATGATAAATAATATGATAAGCCAATAAGTCAAGATACCCATGTTTCAACTGCGCATCACGGCAGCAGGTCCTCTTCGGTAACCTTTAACTTTTTGCAAGAGAAAAATTCTTCTTGAACCAGGATTTTGAACCGGATATTGAGAGCTTCAAAGCTTTGTGGGAGACATCTTTCCCTTGAACCAGATTGTAAACCGGAATCTTCATTTTCAGCCGGAAATTTTTTGACAGCCTTTAAACTCGAACTTGCGAGAAGTTAATTACTTTTTGAACCGGACATTTTTAAACCAGATTTGAGAGCTTCAGAGCTTTGTGGGAGAACAGGTTGCTCTTTAACCGGATTGTAAACCGTATATTTGAGAGCTTCGATGAGACTGACTTCCTTTGAACCGGATTTCGAACCGGAATCCTTTCTGATGACCTAGAACTTCTTCACTGAGCCGGGATTTTGTCATATACTTTTTGAGCCAGAAATTCTCTGACGGCCTTTAAATTTTCATCAATATAGCAGTAGCCTCCGAGACCGGGTTATCTTTCCCTCCAACGTCCTCGGGTTCTTGACTTCACTGAAAACCGGCAACATATGCTGAGTAATATCATTGTAGCCCCCGAGTCTCAAGGTGACTTGAGGAGTTGGCTTGAGATTCTCCATATTTGACCGTGATATAAACCGGCATAAGTTGTATGTCATTGGTGTTGGTAGCACGATGTGTATCCACAAAAGGTTGAGGTGACTGCGGCGGGTTATAAATGATCCCGTATGAGCCGTGTCAGCAACTCGGCCAATAGTTCCTTCCAACTGGCTATTTGAAGTTAACCAAACTATAGTGGCGGTGACTTGTGCGCCTGCCCCGTTGAACCTCCTAGTGCAGACGGCGGTTGATAGTATATGGTAATTTGCCTCCATTTTGTTGAAAGAAAACCGGGCTACCCAAGATGTGACTTGCTCATACTCAATAAATAGCTCATGCAGACAGGTGCGGCCCGGTGTGTTGATGTAGACCGGGCCGCGAGAGACGCACGGCAAAGACGACCGCAGCATCAGAGGCAGCACAGATAGCTGAGTCGACCGTGGTGTTGTAAGCCGGCATGGACGGGCGACTTAGCCACATCATATTGATGTAAACCGGTCTGCAAAGTGGCGGCTTGCACATATAATCATCGAGCTTGATGGCATGATAAGATACTAGCGCATTATAATGGTGGCGCGAGTTATACATCCCCGACACAGCCATAGCTTTTGCAGTGAACAATTATCCTGCATAAACAATATTGTAGACCAAGGCCAAGATAAACTGCTCTTTGACAAAAATAATGTGTGCTAATAAAATATATTTTAGATGGATATCACCTGATGTGTTTAGGCCGAAAATAATCCGCCATGAAGTTGATGATCACTAGGTGAAACTGAAATCACTCATGGGTGAATCGCTGCGGGAGCAGATAGATGAATCGGCCGCGGCGCTGTAAGCCGGTGCGGACAAGCAAATTGTCCTCCTCATTGTAAGATGATGCAGACGCGTGAACCGGTCGTGAGGGCGGGCGAGTCATCTAGGGCGCTGTCATGCGGCGTGGACGGGCGAGTCGGCCGGCTCGTTGATGTAAACCGGACCATGACACACCTATCCGTGAAGCCGCGCATCACAGCCGAATGTGCATCCGTGGTATAACATCATCCCCTTTTTTTAATAGTCGCCCTGCGTAAAAACATAACAGGTAGAGTAATTGTTGTCGGATGAATTAACATGTACTGATAAAATACATAGGAAAAATAACACCTGATATTTTTTTGCCGGATACTGGCGCTGGATAATGCATTTGACTTGGCTCAAGAACTCAGCAGTGGGCAATTTGGTGTGACGTCAGCGGCAGTACAGCGGCTCAAGAGCTGCAGCGCCAGTGTGTTAAGACGGTGGCGGCTCACCCCTGCTGCAGTTGATGCGGCACGTGGCATGGCGATTTTGAGGCGGCTCGGTGCGGTAGCTTAGAGGCAAACAAGGGCGGCGTCTCTCAGGAGTGCACTGCTACTGCTATGGATCCTGCCGCCACTGATTCTTAATCCCGCGCCGTAGGTACGTTGTGGCGGCGTGCCAGTTTGACTTTTCATTGACCAGAAAATACACTGACGTGCTCATGAGCTGGAGCCAAGACGAACGTGGTATATGTGCATGAAACAAGGCACACCTTTGAGAACCCACGTGATCACCAAGTAGTAGTTGTGGTTAATTGAAATTATTTTGGCCTTTACCCAAAGTGTCGTAGCACCAGCAGCTTATGAGTTGACGCTGCTTCGGCTAGTCAGCAATCGGTCAGGGCGGGCGTCTCATGCCCGGAACCAATCAGGCGGCTGGTGTAACCACGGGTGAAGGCCCGATTCAAACCCCGGATGGCGGCTCTTGTAGATGATGACGGCGAAAACCGGCTTGATTCGGAAGCACCAGGCTGTAGCAGAGACGGACGGCGCGCCACGCGGCCCGGATGGCCTGCAGGAGAAGGTGAGGCCAACGCCAGGCCATAGGAGCAAGCTCACGCGGGAGCGAGAAGGAGCGGCTCGCAGGTAGCCAGGCACTATAGCGACTCGGAGGAGGCGAAGACGGCAGGTCCGTTATGGCATGGTAATCCGGGGCGGTGCCGGGCGAAACGGCGTGGCCGTGCCAGAGGCCCACACGAGAGGCTCACTCGAGGCACGCCTGCAGCGGCGGCGGCTCAACGTGAAGTAGAAGGCGGTCACGGTCCGGTAGCTAGGCGCGGCGCAAGACGCGGCGGCTCGATCCGAGGTCCTCGTCCATCCCCGCCTCCGATTCATGGCCAAATCAAATTCCGTCTCGTTGACTGTTCGTTGGCTGTCTTTTCCCTCTTTTTTTTAAACGCATGGCACCTGTCCGAGTCCAAGTTGCAGGCGGCCATGACGAAGTCGACTGAATCCTCCTCGTCGTACGTCCCTCTCAAGTTGTCCCAATAAAGTCTGGGTACCACGTGGAGTAGCAATCAATTCTTGTTCTCCGTGCTGGTCATGTAGTAGCACTACGGTTCTTCACGTATTAGTAGCCGCCATTGAAAAAAGAATAAAAAACTGATTTGGATGCTTTAGCACTGGATTCTTCCCTTAAGTAATTCCTTGATCTCTTTTTGAGTACTCCATGTGGGACAACTTCTGCGACGTCTCCCCATGTGATGTCTTTTTAGGCTGGAGAGATACGGCGTATGCCCAGGACTTTGATATTGATGGTAATATAATAGCAGCCACGACAATTCGGAAACAAGGAACAGCAACAGTGCTTGACGGGCGGCAGCAGCCGGGCTCAAGGACAATAGTAGTGGCCCGACTTCCGCTGGTCGCGGGGACAGCAGCTCGAGGCCGCAGCAGAAGCGGTTCATCACGCGGCAAACGGCTCAAAACAAAGACGTGGCGGGTCAACCCAGGCGGTTTTGACTCTTCGTCCGGGTTGTAGTAGGTTTCGATGAAAAACAGCAACTGACGTATAATTTGATGTAGCCTCTGTAGATCGCGGCGGCTTACGGTAGCGCCATAGCGCACAAGTGTAACCCTAAAATAGTCTTCATCTCACGCCCGCTACTGCAGAATCCTTCGTCAATCTTGACTGATGAACTTGTAGATGATGTGAAATTTCCACGCCGGTTTGAACCGAGAAAATTGCGAACTTCTTGAACCCTAGAAAATATCCCTCCAAGAACTCAACACCACCATGCACGAGCCCCACGGTTGGCGCCAACTGTCGTGGTTTTGTCACGGCAGATGTCCTTCGTGTCAGGACTTAGTCGTGAGGCCAACACATCTATGTGGTAGCTTGAGAGGGGTTGAGTGGGACGAGAGACGCAGGGCAGATCAACACGCAAGACAAGGGTTTAGACAGCTTCGGACCCCGGGAAACATCATCCAGTAATAGTCCTACATGCTGTTTGTGGCTAGGTCTCATTATCATCACGAGGGAGTCGTCGTAAACCGGCTCTTTGTGTCTAGCCGTAGAGATTGTTTCTTCTTGCTTGTCCTCCCTCTTGGGGTGCCCTGCCCCTCCTTATATATGTTGAAGGGGCGGTTTACATGACTAGTCCTAGTTGGATTAGGATTACTCTATTACAAGTGGAGTCCTAGTCTTGCTTCCTTTGTAGGAGAATATTACTTATGTCTTCCTCTTAAACCGGCCCACCATAGCATGATCCGGCCTTCCATAAACCGCCCGTCGGGACACCGGGTCTTGTCGCTCCTCTGACTCGCCTGCCGGATTACCAATGAATCATAAACCGCCCGATCCAAAAGGGTGGCCAGTGAATCGCCAAACTCTAGTCGGGTCATACATCCGGCGGTTTATACCGCGGGGTATATCCCCGACACTTTGTGTGCTACCAAACATCCCAATGTAACTGGGTGATTATAAAGGAGCTCTACAGGTGTCTCCAAAGGTACATGTTGAGTTGGCGTATTTCGAGATTAGGTTTTGTCACTCCGATTGTCGGAGAGGTATCTCTGGGCCCTCTCGGTAATGCACATCACTATAAGCCTTGCAAGCAATGTAGCTAATGAATTAGTTACGGAATGATGCATTACGTAACGAGTAAACAGACTTGCCGGTAACGAGATTGAACTAGGTATTGGATACCGACGATCGAATCTCGGGCAAGTAATATACCGATGATAAAGGGAACAACGTATGTTGTTATGCGGTTTGACCGATGAAGATCTTCGTAGAATATGTAGGAGCCAATATGAGCATCCAGGTTCCGCTATTGGTTATTTACCGGAAACAGTTCTAGGTCATGTCTACATAGTTCTCGAACCCGTAGGGTCCGCATGCTTACGGTTTCGATGACAGTTATATTATGAGTTTATGAGTTTTGATGTACCGAAGGAGTTCGGAGTCCAGGATGAGATCAGTGACATGACGAGGAGTCTCGAAATGGTTGAGACGTAAAGATTGATATATTGGACGACTATATTCGGATTTCGGAAAGGTTCCGAGTGATTCGGGTATTTTTCGGAGTACCGGAGAGTTTCCGGAATTCACCGGGGAGTATATGGGCCTTATTGGGCCATACAGGAATAGAGGAGAGAGGCCAAAAGGAAGGAGACCTGCGCCCCCCCCCCCTCTGGTCCGAATTGGACAAGGGGTGCAGCCCCCTTTTCCTTTTCCCTCTCCTCCTCTTTCCTTATCTCCTACTCCAACAAGGAAAGGAGGAGTCCTACTCCCGGTGGGAGTAGGACTCCCCTCTTGGCGCGCCCTCCTCTTGTCCGGCCGCCTCCCCCCTTGATCCTTTATATACGCGGGCATGAGGGCACCTCTAGTCACAACAACAATTGATCTCTTGATTTCTTAGCCGTGTGCGGTGCCCTCCTCCACCATAGTCATCGATAATACTGTAGCGGTGCTTAGGCGAAGCCCTGCGACGGTAGAACATCAAGATCGTCACCACACCGTCGTGCTGAAGGAACTCTTCCCCGACATTTTGCTGGATCGGAGTCCGGGGATCGTCATCGAGCTGAACGTGTGCTAGAACTCGAAGGTGCCATAGTTTCAGTGCTTGATCGATCGGGCCTTGAAGACGTACGACTACATCAACTGCGTTGTTCTAACGCTTCCGCTTCTGGTCTACGAGGGTACGTGGACAACACTCTCCCCTCTTATTGCTATGCATCACCATGATCTTGCGTGTGCGTAGGAATTTTTTTGAAATTACTACGTTACCCAACAGTGGCATCCGAGCCTGGTTTTATGCATAGATGTCATATGCACGAGTAGAACACAAGTGAGTTGTGGGCGATATAAGTCATACTGCTTACCAGCATGTCATACTTTGGTTCAGCAACATTGTGAGATGAAGCGGCCCGGACCAACATTACGCGTACGCTTACGCGAGGCTGGTTTCACCGCTACAAGCACTCGTTGCTTAAAGGTGACCGGCAGGTGTCTGTCTCTCTCACTTTAGTTGAACCGAGTGTGGCTACGCCCGATCCTTGCGAAGGTTAAAATAGCATCAACTTGACAAACTATCATTGTGGTTTTGATGCGTAGGTAAGAACGGTTCTTGCTAAGCCCGTAGCAACCACGTAAAATTTGCAACAACAAAGTAGAGGACGTCTAACTTGTTTTTGAAGGGCATGTTGTGATGTGATATGGTCAACACATGATGCTATATTTTATTGTATAAGATGATCATGTTTTGTAACCGTGTTATCGGCAACTGGCAGGAGCCATATGGTTGTCGCTTTATTGTATGAAATGCAAACGCCCTGTAATTGCTTTACTTTATCACTAAGCAGTAGTGATAGTCGTAGAAGCAATAGATGGCGTAACGACAACGATGCTACGATGGAGATCAAGGTGTCACGCCGGTGATGATGGTGATCACAATGGTGCTTCGGAGATGGAGATCACAAGCACAAGATGATGATGGCCATATCATATCACTTATATTGATTGCATGTGATGTTTATCCTTTATGCATCTTATCTTGCTTTGATTGACGGTAGCATTTTAAGATGATCTCTCACTAAATTATCAAGAAGTGTTCTCCCTGAGTATGCACCGTTGTGAAAGTTCTTCGTGCTGAGACACCACGTGATGATCGGGTGTGATAGGCTCTACGTTCAAATACAACGGGTGCAAAACAGTTGCACACACGGAATACTCAGGTTAAACTTGACGAGCCTAGCATATACAGATATGGCCTCGGAACACGGAGACCGAAAGGTCAAACATGAATCATATAGTAGATATGATCAACATAGTGATGTTCACCATTGAAAACTACTCCATCTCACGTGATGAACGGACATGGTTTAGTTGATTTGGATCACGTGATCGCTTAGATGACTAAAGAGATGTCTGTCTAAGTGGGAGTTCTTAAGTAATATGATCAATTGAACTTAAATTTATCATGAACTTAGTCCTGGTAGTATTTTGCAAATTATGTTGTAGATCAATAGCTCGAATTGTTGCTTTCATATGTTTATTTTGATATGTTCCTAGAGAAAACTGTGTTGAAAGATGTTAGTAGAAATGATGCGGATTGGATCCGTGATCTGAGGTTTATCCTCATTGCTGCACAGAAGAATTATGTCCTTGATACATCGCTAGGTGACAAACCTATTGCAGGAGCAAATGCAGGCATTATGAACGTTTGGCTAGCTCAATATGATGACTACTTGATAGTTTAGTGCACCATGCTTAACGGCTTAGAATCGGGACTTCAAAGACATTTTGAACGTCATGGACCATATGAGATGTTCCAGGAGTTGAAGTTAATATTTCCAGCAAATACCCGAGTTGAGAGATATGAAGTCTCCAACAAGTTCCATAGCTAAAAGATGGAGGAGAATCGCTCAACTAGTGAGCATGTGCTCATATTGTCTGGGTACTACAATTGCTTGAATCAAGTGGTTGTTAATATTCCAGATAAGATAGTGATTGACAGAGTTCTCTAGTCACCATCACCAAGTTACTAGAACTTCGTGATGAACTATAGTATGCAAGGGATGACGAAAACGATTCCCGAGCTCTTCGTGATGTTGAAATCGACGAAGGTAGAAATCAAGAAAGAGCATCAAGTGTTGATGATTAACAAGACCACTAGTTTCAAGGAAAGGGCAAAGGGAAAGAAAGGGGGAACTTCAAGTAGAATAGCAGGCAAGTTGTCACTCCCGCGAAGAAGCCCAAAGCTGAACCAAAGCCTGAAACTGAGTGCTTACACTGCAAAGGAAATGGTCACTGGAAGCGGAAACGCCCTGAATATTTGGTGGATAAGAAGGATGGCAAAGTGAACAAGGGTATATTTGATATACAGGTTATTGATGTGTGCCTTACTAGTGTTTATAGTAGTCCCTGAGTATTTGATACTTGTTCGGTTGCTAAGATTAGTAACTCGAAACAGGAGTTACAGAATAAACAGAGACTAGTTGAAGGGGAAGTGACGATGAGTGTTGGAAGTAGTTCCAAGATTGATATGATCATCATCACACACTCCCTAGACTTTCGGGATTAGTGTTAAACCTAAATAAATGTTATTTGGCGTTTGCGTTGAGCATGAATATGATTTGATCATGTTTATTGCAATACGGTTATTCATTTAAAGTCAGAGAATAATTGTTGTTCTATTTACATGAATAAAACCTTCAATGGTCATACACCCAATGAAAATAGTTTGTTGGATCTCGATCGTAGTGATACACATATTCATAATATTGATGCCAAAAGATGCAAAGTTAATAATGATAGTGCAACTTATCTGTGGCACTGCCGTTTGGGTCATATCGGTGTAATGCGCATGAAGAAAGTCCATAAAGATGGATTTTCGGAATCACTTGGTTATGAATCATTTGATGCTTGCGAACCATGCCTTTTGGGCAAGATGACTAAAACTCCGTTCTCCGGAACAATGGAACGAGCTACTGACTTATTGGAAATAATACATACTGATGTATGCAATCCGATGAATGTTAAGGCTCGCGGCGTGCATCGTTATTTTCTGACCTTCACAGATGATTTGAGCAGATATGGGTATATCTACTTCATGAAACATAAGTCTGAAATAGTTGAAAGGTTCAAAGAATTTCAGAGTGAAGTGGAAAAATCATCGTAACAAGAAAATAAAGTTTCTATGATCTGATCATAGAGATGAATATTCGAGCTACGAGTTTGGCCTTTATTTTAAACAATGTGGAATAGTTTCACAGCTCACGCCACATGGAACACCACAGCGTAATGGTGTGTCCGAACGTCGTAACCGCACTTTATTGGATATGGTGCGATCTATGATGTATCTTACTGATTTACCACTATCGTTTTGGGGTTATGCATTAGAGACAACTGCATTCACGTTTAATAGGGAACCATCTAAATCCGTTGAGACGACACCGTATGAACTATGGTTTAGCAGTAAACCTAGGCTGTCGTTTCTTAAAGTTTGGAGTTGCGATGCTTATGTGAAAAAGTTTTCAACCTGATAAGATCAAACCCAAATCGGAGAAGTGCGTCTTCATAGAATACCCAAAGGAAACTGTTGGGTACACCTTCTATCACAGATCCGAAGGCAAAACATTCGTTGCTAATAATGGATCCTTTCTAGAGAAGGAGTTTCTCTCGAAAGAAGTGAGTGGGAGGAAAGTAGAGCTTGATAAGGTAATTGTACCTTCCCCCGAATTGAAAAGTAGTTCATCACAGAAATCAGTTCATGTGATTCCTACACCAATTAGTGAGGAAGCTAATGATATTGATCATGAAACTTCAGATCAAGTTACTACCGAACCTCGTAGGTCAACCAGAGTAAGATCCGCACCAGAGTGGTACGGTAATCCTATTATGGAGGTCATGTTACTAGAATATGATGAACCTACGAACTATGAGGAAGCGATGATGAGCCCATATTCCGGGAAATGGCTTGAGGCCATGAAATCTGAGATAGGATCCATGTATGAAAACAAAGTGTGGACTTTGGTGGAGTTGCCCGATGATCGGTAATCCATATTGTATAAATGGATCTTCAAGAGGAAGACAGATGCTAATAGTAGTGTTACTATTTACAAAGCTTGACTTGTCGCAAAAAAAGGTTTTTGACAAGTTCAAGGTGTTGACTACAATGAAATTTTCTCAACTGTAGCGATGCTTAAGTCTGTCCGAATCATGTTAGCAATTGCCACATTTTATGAAATCTGGCAAATGGATGTCAAAACTGCATTCCTTAATGGTTTTCTTAAAGAAGAGTTGTATATGATGCAACCAGAAGGTTTTGTCAATCCTAAAGGTGCTAACAAAATGTGCAAGCTCCAGCGATCCATCTATGAACTGGTGCAAGCATCTCAGAGTTGGAATATACGCTTTGATAAGTTGATCAAAGCATATAGTTTTAAACAGACTTGCGGTGAAGCCTGTATTTACAATAAAGTGAGTGGGAGCACTACCGCCTTTCTGATAAATATATATGAGTAACATATTGTTGATCAGAAATGATGTAGAATTTTTCTATAAAGCATAAAGGAGTTCTTTAAAAGAAAGACCTCAGTAAAGCTACTTACATATTGAGCATCAAAATCTATTGAGATAGATCAAGACGCTTGATAAGTTTTCAATAAGTACATACCTTGTCAAGATTTTGAAGTAGTTCAAAATGGAATAGTCAAAGAAAGAGTTCTTGCCCGTGTTGCAAAGGTGTGAAATTGAGTAAGACTCGAATCCCGACCACGGCAGAAAGTAGAAAAGAGAATGAAAGTCATTCCCTATGCCTCAGTCATAGGTTCTATAAAGTATGCTATGCTATGTACCAGACCTATTGTATACCTTGCTCTGTATTTGGCAAGGGAGTACAATAGTGATCTAGGAGTAGATCACTGGACATTGGTCAAGAATATCCTTAGTAAGGACTAAGGAAATATTTCTCGATTATGGAGGTGATAAAAGAGCCCATCGTAAAGTGTTACATCGGTGCAAGCTTTTACACCGATCCAGATGACTCTAAGTCTCAATCTGGATACATATTGAAAGTGTGAGCAATTAGCTAGAGTAGCTCCATGCAGAGCATTGTAGACATAGAATATTTGCAAAATACATACGGCTCTGAATGTGACAGACCCGTTGACTAAGCTTCTCTCACGAGAAAAACATGATCATACCTTAGTACTCTTTGGTTGTTAATCACATAACGATGTGAACTAGATTATTGACTCTAGTAACCCTTTGGGTGTTGATCACATGACGATGTGAACTATGAGTATTAATCACACATAGATGTGAATGTTGGTGTTAAATCACATGGTGATGTGAACTAGATTATTGACTCTAGTGCAAGTGGGAGACTAAAGGAAATATGCCCTAGAGGCAATAATAAAGTTATTATTTCTTTCCTTATTTCATGATAAATGTTTATTATTCATGCTAGAATTGTATTAACCGGAAACATCATACATGTGTGAATACATAGACAAACATAGTGTCACTAGTATGCCTCTACTTGCCTTGCTCGTTAATCAAAGATGGTTAAGTTTCCTAACCATAGACATGAGTTGTCATTTGATTAACGGGATCACATCATTAGGAGAATGATGTGATTTACTTGACCCATTCTGTTAGCTTAGCACTTGATCGTTTAGTGTATTGCTATTGCTTTCTTCATGACTTATACAAGTTCCTATAACTATGAGATTATGCAACTCCTGTTTACCGGAGGAACACCTTGTGTGCTACCAAACGTCACAACGTAACTGGGTGATTATAAAGGAGCTGTACAGGTGTCTCCAAAGGTACATGTTGTGTTGGCGTATTTCGAGATTAAGTTTTGTTACTCCGATTATCGGAGAGGTATCTATGGGCCCTCTCGGTAATGCACATCACTATAAGCCTTGCAAGCAATGTAGCTAATGAGTTAGTTACGAAATGATGCATTACGTAACGAGTAAATAGACTTGCCGGTAACGAGATTGAACTAGGTATTGGATACCGACGATCGAATCTCAGGCAAGCAACATACCGATGACAAAGGGAACAACGTATGTTGTTATGCGGTTTGACCGATAAACATATTCGTAGAATATGTAGGAGCCAATATGAGCATCCAGGTTCCGCTATTGGTTATTGACCGGAAATAGTTCTAGGTCATGTCTACATAGTTCTCGAACCCGTAGGGTCCGCACGCTTAAGGTTTCGATGACAGTTATATTATGAGTTTATGAGTTTTGATGTACCGAAGGAGTTCGGGGTCCTGGATGAGATCGTTGACATGACGAGGAGTCTCGAAATGGTCGAGACGTAAATATCGATATATTGGACGACTATATTCGGACTTCGAAAAGGTTCCGAGTGATTCGGGTATTTTTCGGAGTACCGGAGAGTTACGGGAATTTGCCGGGGAGTATATGGGCCTTATTGGGCCATACGGGAATAGAGGAGAGAGGCCAAAAGGAAGGAGGCCTGCGCCCCCCCCCCCTTTGGTCCGAATTGGACAAGGAATGCAGCCCCCTTTTCCTTTTCCCTCTCCTCCTCTTTCCTTCTCTCCTACTCCAACAAGGAAAGGAGGAGTCCTACTCCCAGTGGGAGTAGGACTCCCCCCTTGGCGCGCCCTCCTCTTGGCCGGCCGCCTCCCCCCTTGCTCCTTTATATACGGGGGCAGGGGGCACCTCTAGACACAACAACAATTGATCTCTTGATCTCTTAGCCGTGTGCGGTGCCCTCCTCCACCATAGTCCTCGATAATAGTGTAGCGGTGCTTAGGCGAAGCCCTGCGACGGTAGAACATCAAGATCGTCACCACGCCGTCGTGCTGACGGAACTCTTCCCCGACATTCTGCTGGATCAGAGTCCGGGGATCATCATCGAGCTGAACGTGTGCTAGAACTCGGAGGTGCCATAGTTTCGGTGCTTGGTCGGTCGGGCCGTGAAGACGTACGACTACATCAACCGCGTTGTTCTAACGCTTCCGCTTTCGGTCTACGAGGGTACGTGGACAACACTCTCCCCTCTCGTTGCTATGCATCACCATGATCTTGCGTGTGCGTAGGAATTTTTTTGAAATTACTACGTTCCCCAACACGTCCCCGCCGGCATCTCTGGCCACGCCGGCTCGCGCCCACGTCGCCGCGGCGCTAACCCAGGCCTGGGTCGACACCGCCTGCAACTCCGCCTTGGCCCGGTTCCGGTCCCGCCAAGCCAGGCCCTCGGCGTCGGCCGGGTCCAGACCGAGTTCCGGATTCACCCGTGCCTCCTCCTCGTCCTGGTCGACGGTGCTTGACCGGCTCCTCCGGAATGCGGCACCCTCAGCGGACGCGGCATCCGCCGCCGCCAACTCCAGCGAGATCGGCGACCTGAAACCCAAGACAAAAGTAAGTATGCAAAGCCAATCAGAGCCGCTCGGACACTCGGCTCGAACAAAAAGGGGCACTCACCCCGGCACCACCGAAATGGGGGGCCTCGCCGGCCTCTCGTGCGGAGCGCCGCGCCTCCTCTTGGTGGGCGGCTTCGCACCTCCGGCCGGGTCTGCCGCGCGCTTTGTGGTCGGGACCCGCGGCACAACGCTGTCCTTCCCGTGTGGCCGCCTTGCCACCAACGCCCCCCTGGACGACCCGGCTCCGGCCGCACCGCCGCCTCCTCCACCCGGTGCTGCTACACCAATGGCTCACATCAGCACCCCCAATGTCGTCCCACGACCGGTAGCTCAAAAAGTAAAAACAAGACTCACCCGCTCGGCGCCCTGCACCCGCGTCAGCGGCTGCCGCCTCCCCTCCGCCATGGGCCTCGGGCTCCTCTGAGGCAACGCGCACCACCTGCGCCCGCGCCCAGTCATAAGGATGTCGGATGGCATTCAGAAGCACCTCCCGCGTCGCGTCAGGGCAAACCAGAAGATAAGCAGTAGCAAAATACAGAGACCAAGGGCTCACCAACGGTGCCGGTCTCGTGGCTGTACGGGGCCTTCCCGAACTCCCAGTCAACCTACAGATTGGCCTTGGAGATGTCGTTGACCCAGCGCGCGACCTGTTCTGCTGCCAGCCGCATGTTCGCCATGTGGTTAGGGTCCTGGAGGCCGGTCATCTGACCGATGTGGTGGCTGCACTGCTGCAGCGGCAGCACCCGCCGGACGATGAAGGCGGTGATGAGGTTAGTGCCGGTGAGCTTCTCCCGCTTCTTCATCACCGACACCCGCTCGCACAGGTTGAGCACCTCTTGCGACGGGTGCTTGGGGTAGTACCCCCAGTTCTGCTTCGCCCACGGCGGTGAATTGATGAACGGTGGCAGGTTGATGCGGTCTGCGCCGAGGTTGCGAACGTAGAAGAAAGAATTCTGTCATTTCTTGGCATAATCCTCTAGTGGCATCCTCAGGTAGTCAGCGCCCAACCGCTTGGTGACGACGGCGGTCCTACACTCAGACATCTCCCCGGCCTTCGGGCCCTGCTGCTTCAAGAAGAAGAAGCGCACCCATAGGTCGATCGAGGGCTCGACCCCCAAGTACCCCTCGCAGAGGGTGATGATGCCCGACAGCTGAACAATGGCGCCGGCGCCAAGATGATGGGGCCGGAGCCCGAAGAACTCCAGGAAGTCACGGAAGAAGCCGCCCGCAGGGATCCCGAACACGCGCTTGAAGTGCGGCAGGAAGACCACACGCTCCGAACCCTCGGGCCGCAGCTCTTGCTCGCCCTACGGAAGGCGTGCCTCGACCTCCGACGCCCTCGGCAGGCGCCTGGTGTTGCGGAGGTAGGCGATGTCGTCAAGGGTGACGGTCGAACTCATCCATGATCCTGACGGCACCGCCATCAACACGAGCGCGGAAGAGAGACGAAAGAAGATGGCAAGAGAGCTCTGCTCAAGGCAGCGGGCGTCGCAGCTGGTAGCGGTCGCAAGAAGCAGAGGAAGGATGAAGAGGCAGGGGAGCGCGAGCACGAACAATCTCCGCCGCTCCCTTCGCCCCCAATTTATAGGCCACGATTAGAAACGTGGGGAAGTGGGATCGTTTGCGCTCGCCCCTCCCACTTCCCCGCAATAAGTGTGCATGTACGCACGCAGTAACTGCCTAGAGAATGGCAACCGACCCGCAGACGCCGCAATAAATCCATGCGCGTGGGCCGAGGGCATGCGGCGGCAGGCCCCGGGGCGTCACCCCGTCTTGTCACACGTGTGGCCTATCAGGCCCCTCCGGCTTCCAGCCACCACGTGGCGGCCGCGTGAGGCCCAAAAGATTGCCCAAGATTCATCGAACTCCTCGGTTTCCCGCCATGACCGGGATGCTGCGATCCGACTTCCGGAAGCCGGCACACAGTGGGTGTTGCCGGACCCGGGGTCACCAAATTCGTCTTTGCAAGGGGGAAACTGCAAAGGCCCTCCCATCCAAAGACGGCGCACCTTCACAGCTTAGAGGACTACTGTCGGGGGGGGATGAACCCCAGGCAGGCACCGAAACCCGGATCCTTTTCAAAAACAACGGGGCCAGCATTGCCCCTCAATCCGGCTCGCACTAGGCCGGGCCGCTCGACCCGGCCAAAGTACCTCGACCCGGCCAAGTCCCTCGACCCGGCCAGACTCCTCAACTCGGCCCCTACAACCAACTCAAAACTTCCCCAACAAGCCAGCTCCACCCTTGGCGTGCTCTCCAACCCGGTCGAGGGTCAGTGGCCGTCCCATCCCAGCCGTATGATGGTACGAGTCTCCACCAACTGATGACCAAAGCCACAGTGCCCCGCCCATGCTTCTGGTCAGCCGGGCGTGGCAACAGTGCCCCCACCTACTCGCTGACCAGGGGCGGTGTGGCAACAATGCAATCATCATCACCCATGATGCCAGCAAGCGGCGACCCGACGGAGCACCCCTGTGGCCGACTCAACTCGGCCACGCCCTGACGATCGACAAGACGGTGCACAGTGCCCCTAGGCGCATGGGGCCCGCGCCCGGGGAACCCTGCGAGACCTGGTACCCAGCGAGTCCCAGCACCGGGTTCCCGGACACTAACAACCCGGCCCTATGGCCTTGTAACATTACCCTTGTACTCCTGGGGGGTTGACCTATAAAACCCCCAGGAGCCCTCATGCATACGGGCAGAATACACTCACCCATCCACCCACTCTCACACCTAGCAAGCCACACCCGAGGAGAGGGAGCCGCCTAAGCCTTGGCCAGCCTCCCTTCTCCCTCCATACAGCTCCAGGAGCGACTCTGTACTCATACATATCAACTACACTCGGCAGGACTAGGGGTGTTATCTCTCCGGAGAGCCCCGAACTTGCGTATGTCTTGTGCCTCGCGCTCGCTCATGCCGACCTCACCTCTGGAGCCCACCAGTGCCCTCGAGCCTCCTCCTATCTTTAGCCATCCCATGGCATCTGCCATGCGCCCACCATGACTGGAGTCCTACTTGGACTCCTAGTCCAAGTAGGATTCACCCCCCCCCCTTTCCTTTCTCCACCGGAGGGAAAAGGAAGCAGAGGAAGAGGGAAAGGGAAGGGGGGCGCTCCCTCCTCCTTGTCCTATTCGGACTCCCTAGGAGGGGGGGCGCGGCCACCCCCGCGGGCTTCCCTCTCTCTCCCTTAGGTCCATG
>NC_041381.1:460822344-460826536 GCF_002162155.2 Triticum dicoccoides | reverse complement strand
TCGGTACTCCGAAAAAATACCCGAACCACTCGAAACCATTCCGATGTCCGAATACTACCTTCCAATATATGAATCCTTACCTCTCGACCATTTCAAGACTCCTTGTCATGTCCGTGATCTCATCCGGGACTCCAAACAAACTTCGGTCACCAAAACACACAACTCATAATACAAATCATCATCGAATGTTAAGCGTGCGGACCCTATGGGTTCGAGAACTATGTAGACATGACCGAGACACATCTCCGGTCAATAACCAAGAGCGAAACCTGGATGCTCATATTGCCTCCTACATATTCTACGAAGACCTTTATCGGTCAAAATGCATAACAACATACGTCATTCCCTTTGTCATCGGTATGTTACTTGCCCGAGATTCGATCGTCGGTATCATCATACCTAGTTCAGTCTCGTTACCAACAAGTCTCTTTACTCGTTCTGTAATGCATCATCCCATAACCAACTCATTAGTCACATTGCTTGCAAGGCTTATAGTGATGTGCATTACCGAGAGAGCCCATAGGTACCTCTCCGATACATGGAGTGACAAATCCTAATCTTGATCTATGCCAACCCAACAAAAACCTTCAGAGACACCTGTTGAGCATCTTTATAATCACCCAGTTACGTTGCGATGTTTGATAGCACAAAAGGTGTTCCTCCAGTATTCGGGAGTTGCATAATCTCATAGTCAGAGGAACATGTATAAGTCATGAAGAAAGCAATAGCAATAAAATTAAACAATTATTATGCTAAGCTAACGGATGGGTCTTGTCTATCACATCATTCTCTAATGATGCGATCCCGTTCATCAAATGACAACACATGTCTATGGTCAGGAAACATAACCATCTTTGATCAACGAGCTAGTCAAGTAGAGGCATACTAGGGACACTCTGTTTTGTCTATGTATTCACACATGTACTAAGTTTCTGGTTAATACAATTCTAGCATGAATTATAAACATTTATCATGATATAATAAAATATAAATAACAACTTTATTATTGCCTCTCACTACGGGAAACAGATAATGGGCAGACGGCAAAGAAAGATAATTAGCAGACGGCAAAGAAAAACTGACGGTAAAATAAACTTTGCTATCTGCAGAAAAAAAACACAGACAACAAAGAGCTCACTTTGCCATCTGCAATAAAAATCACAGATGGCAAAGAGCTCTTTGTCGTCTGTATTTTGTTTCGCAGACGGCAAAGGAAAAGCACAGCACGACAGATCGATCACACAGATCGATGACTTGGTAGCATCTTAGACGCAGATCCCACCCACTCTGAAGCCATCGGACGCACGCTCCCACCGACCGCCCCGATGCACGCGCCCCCACGCACGCCCCCACCCATGATGACACGATTGTACCTGCCCCACCCACGACTCCCATCTCCTTCTCCCCCGTGCTCCCTCCTCTCTGCATCTCGCACACTCTCTCCTGCTCCCTCATCCCTCCTTCTCCCTCGAGCAGCAACACGTCGTCGGCCCCCGAGCGTCCTTCTCCCTCGAGCAGCAACACGTCGCCGGCCCTCGAGCAGCAACACGGTGCTGGCGAGGTGGCAGACGGATGGGTGGCCCCCAATCAGGCCCACGCGTCCGGCTCCCCCCGAGCAGCCGCATACTGAGCGCAGCGCCCGTCCGTCCCTGAGGAGCCGCATACTTCAGCCGACGCCCGCGAGCCCGCCCGTCCGCCGCGGCACCGAGCATCCTTCCTTCCTCCCATTCGCCTACCACCTCGTCAGCGTCGTGTGAAGCTCCACCTCGCGAGCTTGTCCTCACCTGCCGGCTATCCGCATCCCATCTCTTCCGGCCGCGCAACCGAGCCCGTCCACACCCCGAGCTCCTCCTCACCCGCCCTTCGTGCGCTCCGCCTCGCGAGCTCTGCCGCTAGAGCAGACGGGAGCGCCGCCCATCACCGACCTCCCTCGCGTGCCTCCTTGCGGTACCGGAGCGAGTCAGGTCCTGAGCGCGGCTGGGCTAGAGTGGCGCGGCTGAGCAGGGCTGTCACCGGCAGTCGAGCACCTCCCATCCCCGACCATCCTCGTGTGCCTCCTCGAGGCACCGGAGCGAGTCAGCTCCCGAGCGCTGCTGGGCAGGAGCAGCGCGGCTGAGCAGGGCCGGACGACGGCGTAGCGAGCGGAGCACGGCAGAGCGGTGCGTTGAGCATCGGGGCCGGGCGACGGAGCGAACAGAGCACTACAGTGGAGAAGAATGACCCGATTGCTTTTTATTTTTATTTTTTAGGGTCCTTTGTGTTAATTTCCAGGACTATTCTGTAACATTAGTTTTTTTAGGATCATGTTTGCATTTTGTACTAGACTAACGATGAATGAAAGGCACTAAACATGGCTGGGACTTTCCCTGTTAAAAAAAAGAAGGAACATAGGTAGTGCACTGCATGCGTTGACCGCATCCCTGGGAAGTTGTGTTTTTTTAAATGACCCCTTTCTTTGCCGTCTGTGATATATGAGGCTGACGGCAAAGATGTAGTTTAGCTGACAGCAAAAGTAGTTTTCTTTGCTGCATGTGATTTATAAGGCTGACGACGAAGCAGATTTACCTGACGGCAAAGTCTTTGCCGCCTGGCCGATGAAAAGCTGAAAACAAAGTATTCTTTGCCGACTTATCTTTGCCATCTGAGTTTGCCGTCTGCTTCCTGACGGCAAAAACTTTGCCGTCTGGATTTAGGTCTTTGTCGTCTGTGATCCACGGACGGCAAATTACTTGTTTCCTGTAGTGTCTAGGGCATATTTCCTTCACCTACCCGGCAAAGAGAGCGACGGTAACCAGGTTATTTATCGTCTGCTTCCTCAAAGCGGGCGGCAAAGGCACTTTGACGTTGGTGGCACACGACAAAGAACATGGACAGCAAAAACCGTACGTTACCCACGTTAGGTGTCTAACGGCGGCCTTTGTCGTCCGCCAGCTGATGGCAAAACGTACTCCGACATGTCACCCCACATGCCCGGCATGACGTGTGCCGTCCAGCCGCGTCGCCCATTCAAACAGATGCGCGTCGCACGTTCAAACTACAACATATGCCACCCCCCGACGCCCTGTCCCATCGACGGCCGCCTCACCTTCCATCCCCTGCTGCCCCATCCCGTCATTGCATCCCGCCCCGAGGCGCCAGCATTAATGAGCAGTAATGCCTGCGCCGCCCCGACCGCTTGACACCCGTCGCTCGGATGGCTATAAGGCCCCACCCCGGCCACCGGCCCCCCACACCCGAGCTCACACCCTGACTCCTTCCGCCGATGAGAACTAACATCAGCGATGGCCTACCACCACGGGAGCAGCAGTGCTGGCGGCGACGATGCCCCGAGCTCCTGGCCTTCGAGCCTCGGCAACCCGGAGACGGCGGAGCTGTGCCGGTATGGCCTGCTCGTGTCGCCGGGCTGACGTCTTCCCCGGCAGTGGCACATCTCTGCCGACGGGTACCCGATGCTCGGCCCCGACGCGACGGCGGAGGAGCTCCGGACCCACATCAGCGACCGCCACAACATCTCCGACCATCATGCCTTCTGGAAGGGGAAGGTGTACGACGAGGTCATAGCCGCCTTCTGGCTGGCGGTGGCCGGCGTCACCCCGACCTCACGGGCATGAGCGGCCCGCCTTCGTGCCCCGGCATCGGCGCCCGGCCTGGCCCCGCGGGAGCTCCGTCATGGAGCTGCCCGCCTCCAGCCAGCACCCCGGCGGCTGCATCGACACCTGCACCCCCTCCTCCCGCCGTGGAGCTGCCGCCAGAGAAAGTGGTTCTCCGCGAGGACGGCGACCTAGATGACACTCCGAGCTGGCATGTCGCCCTACGAGCGTCAGAAGCGGCGGCTGCGAGGGATGCCGCCGAGGTTGCGGCCGCCATCGAAGCTGCCGCGGCAATGGCGGCAGAGGAGGCCGCGATGGCACCGACAAAGGACGAGAATGCGGCGATTGAGGGCGATGACGCCAGCAGCAGTGGTGACGGCGGCGACGATGTCGTCGTGATCGACCTAGAGGCCCCTAGAGACAACAATTAGCGTCGTCACTAAGTTTTAATTTGGACTATGTAAAATATGTCTATCTATGTAAAATATATCTATCTAAGTTTTAATTTGGACTATGTGGAATGAAAATGCAATCTAAAATATGTCGGGGGAGGGGGTGCGTGGGACACCGGGCGGCGGGCCGGGGCGGTGTGCAGGAGCGGT
>NC_041381.1:460735077-460821925 GCF_002162155.2 Triticum dicoccoides | reverse complement strand
AGGGGCGGGGGCGGGGTGCCGTCGAGGAGAAAGAGAGAAGGGGGTGGGAAACAGAGAGAGAGGAAAGAGGTGGGAGACAACGAGAGAGAAGAGAGAGAGAAGAGATAGAGAAGAGAGGGGGTGGGGGCGGTGCATTAGCACCGTTAGGAAGATTTTTTGTTTGTCGTCCTCTAGCTGACGGCAATGTATCTTTGCCGTCAGCTAGCGAACGGCGAAGAGGTGGGGGACGGGCCGTCAGAGTAGCCGCTTTTCGCTGAGCCCACCGGTCGATAGCTAGCGGACAGTCAAGAACTGGCTGACGGCAAGCAGCCTCTTTGCCGTCCGCCAGATCTCTGTCGTCCACTATTTGTGAGCTGACGGCAAAGACCTTCTTTGCCGTCAACAAGTTGACGGCAAACTCTCTGATTCCAGTAGTGGTGGGAAAGCCACAAAGGGGTTGGCTAGCACATATTCACCCGGTTTCTGCACCCGTGTCTGCGCTTTGCCTATGATGGGTGGGACGATGTTACCCCTGGGCCCACTCGTCAGCTACCCTGCATGCATGTATAACGGTGTAGATAAGAGTTTTCTCAGTCAACCACTTTTGGAGGGTCGCTCCTCGCACGCTGCCCGCGCCGTGCGTCGTGGGAGTTGTTGTGTCATGCATTAGCTGCGGAGGGGTGGGTTAGAGCATGTGCACCCGCATTTGTGTTGGCACGATGACGGGTGGGCTACCGCTACTCCTGGTCCCGCTCATCGGATCCCCGTTGGCTGGGATGCATTTTCTCGGGTGAACCACTCCTCAGGCTTCGCATTGTGCGTTGCCTGCATCCTGCATCATGGGGGCTGCGAAGCAGTTGGCCATGTCGTGCATCGTGTCGTTTGCGGCAGCATGGACATGTCGTGTCCTCGAAAGCCCCACGCCCTATCCCCCCTTCCCTGCTCGATCTCTCTCCTTTGTTAGCTGCCACAACAGGAAGCCACGAAACTGGAAGGGTGATTACTTGTATCCGCGTCCATATTTCCCCAAAGAGGAAGGGATGATGCAGTACAACTACGGTAGGTATTTCCCTCGGTTATGAAACCAAGGTTATCAAACCAGTAGGAAAACCAAGCAATACTATGTAAACGGTACCTACACACAAAGAACAAAACCTCGCAACCCAACGCGTAAGAGGGGTTGCCAATCCCTCACCGGTAAAAGATAGATTGAATAGTATGAGTTTGGATAAATAGATCTGAATAAAACATGAAATAAAATATGCAAATAAAAAGTGCAACAAGGTATTTTTGGATTTTTGGAATAATAGATCTGAAAACAAAAGCGATGAAAAATAGATCGGAAAGCAATATGATAAAAGATAGACCCGGGGGCCGTAGATTTCACTAGTGCCTTCTCTCGAGAAAATAGCATACGGTGGGTAAACAAATTATTGTTGGGAAAAATATAGAAGAACAAATAATCATGATGGTATCCAAGGCAATGATCATTATATAGGCATCTGATGTCGCTTGAACTATGTCGGTATTTCCC
Source organism: Triticum dicoccoides (assembly GCF_002162155.2). NCBI lineage: Eukaryota > Viridiplantae > Streptophyta > Magnoliopsida > Poales > Poaceae > Triticum > Triticum dicoccoides. The sequence goes on along the minus strand of NC_041381.1, from coordinate 460,820,412 downwards.
CAAAGAGGAAGGGATGATGCAGTACAACTACGGTAGGTATTTCCCTCAGTTATGAAATTGAGGTATCAATCCAGTAGGAGGACCAAGCAACACTATGTAAACAGTACCTGCACACAAATAACAAATAATTGCAACCCGACGCTTATGAGGGGTTGTCAATCCCTCTACGGGTACGGTGCGAGAAATTGTCAAGTTGACGGGATAAAAATCATGATAGATTGGATAAATAGATCTCGATAAAATGCGAAATAAAAAAGTGAAGCAAGATATTTTTTGGTTTTTGATAATATAGATCTGAAAATAAAAGATGCAAATGAAGGAAAAAGAAAATAGCAACGATAAATATGTCTAACGGAGTAATGCAATAAGAACGGTGACATGATGTAGACAAGATCTATTCATTTAGGAATAGACCCCATCTTGTTATCCTTAATAGCAACGATACATGTGTGTCTCGCTACCCCTTATGTCACTGGGTGAGGACACTGTAAGATCGAACCCATCACAAAGCACCTCTTCCCATGGCAAGAAAAATCGATCTAGTTGACCTAACTAAACCATAGATTTGAAGAAGAAATATGAGGGTATAAGTAATCATGCATAAGAGATCAAAAGAAGACTCCAATAATATTCATGGATAGAAATTGATCAGAAACTCGATCTTCATCAGATCCCAACAAACACACCGCAAAAAGTCATTACATCAAATCAATCTCCAAGATACCATTGTATTAAGAATCAAAAAGAGAGAGAAAGCCATCTAGCTACTGCCTACGGACCCGTAGGTCTATGGTGGACTACTCACGCATCATCGGAGAGGCACCAATGAGATGATGAACCCCTCTGTGATGGTGTAGATTGGATCTCATGGTTCTGGAACTTGCGGCGGCTGGAATTGTGTTTCGTCTGCTCCCCTAGGGTTTTTGGAATTTCTGGGGATTTATAGAGCTGAGAGGCAGTGGAGGAGACCCCCGTGGGCCCCACAACCCATCAGGGCACACTAGGGGCCTCTAGCGTGCCTTGGTGTCTTGTGGCCCCATGCCCCCAGGTGCTTCCTTGGCTCCCTTCTAGTCCAAAAAAAATTCCAAAAAGTTTTGTGGCATTTAGACTTCCTTTGGTACTGATATTCTGAGAAGTAAAAAAACAACAACTGACACTGGGCACTATGTCAATAGGTTAGTTCCAAAAAATGATATAAAGTTGCTATGAAATGATTGTAAAACATCCAAGAATGATAATATAACAACATGGAACAATCAAAAAATATGGATACATTGGAGACGCATCAGCATCCCCAATCTTAATTCCTGCTCGTCCTCGAGTAGGTAAATGATAAAAATAGAATTTTTGATGTGGAATGCTGCCTAACATGTTCATCACATATTCTTTTCTATTGTAGCATGGACATTTGGACTTTTAGATGATTCAAAGCAATAGCCTATAATTGACATGAAGACTTCAATACTCAAGCATATCAACAAGCAACCATGTCTTTCAAAATATCAACACTAAAGAAAGTTATTCCTAGCCCATCATGCTCAATCATTGATCCATTCATGAAACACACTCGAATATTAGCTACATCCAATGCACAAGTATGATCGTAGTACCCCTTAGTTGCTGCTTTATAAGAGAATATGGAGACTCAAAAAAATTGCATAAAGTAATTAGATAGGCCCTTCACAGAAGGGAGTAGGGATTTGTAGAGGTGTCAGAGCTTAAAGCTAAGATTGAGAGATAAAATATTTTGAGAGGCATGATTTTCCTGTCAATGAAAACGACCGAGTAATTCCCAACACTTTCCATGCTAGATATATTATAGGAGGTTCCCAAACATAAAATAAAGTTTATTCATTTTTCCACCATTCTTTCACAATCCATGGCTAGCCGTATCCACGGGTGCCTTCCATACCAACCCTTTCCAAGGACTTTATTATTTGACAACATAGAGTAAATTCATTTTTCATTTTGAGACTAGGCATCCCTATTACCGCCGTACTCTCGTGCAATGACAAGTGTAACATCCCAATTTTTAATTTGGATGTTATATATAGGTCATCATGTGCATATCATATTTTATTTGCATTTTGTTTGCGATCCTAGAAATCCTAAGCAACTCAAGGACCCACGGAGAGAGTTGAGGATTTCATTTATTTTCATATTTGAATTTTTCTCAAATTTGAAAAGAGCATCATTTTGGTTTTAATAATTTTTATCTCTGAAATTTTTCCGATATTAAAATAAAAGAGAGAAGATAATACGACTTCTTCAAAAAGAGAGAAATAGTGGATGAAAGATTTTAAAATCAAATAAATATTTTATTTGGATTTTATTCGATATTTTATTTGAATTAGAAAAATATGTATTTCTCAAAAATGCATTCTTAGGCCAGAAAAATGTTCACTTTGTTCTAAATATTTTATTTAGACGGCGAAAATTCTTTTTGGTATTTTTAGAATTTTTTTTATATTTTATTAGGATTTTTCTTCGGCGGAATTTATTTATTTATAAAAAAAGTTCTGGGACGGGCCAAGTCCAGCCGCCCCGCCGCCTTGCCCGCGTCGCCCGCCGTGGAGTCGCCGGACTCCCGAAGGAGTCCGACTCGTCGCCGCCTCGCCGACCCCCTCAACAAGTCGGAGAACCCGGGGGGAGCCTTTATAAGCAGCCTCGAGGTTGTCGCCTCCTCCTCGTCGCGCCACCGCAGCACCGCCGCCAGCGCCGCTGTTGCCTTGCCTCGCCGCCGCCGCCTCCCCGCACCACCGCCCCGCCTCGCCGTCTCCTCGCCACCGACGCCCGACGCCGGAGCCGCCAGATCTCGCCGCTACCCGCCGGATCTTGCCGCCAGTTTTCTCCGGTTAAACGGTATAAAAAACCGTTCGGTTTTTCTTGTTTTTTAGATCGGTTTAGGTTAGATCGGTTTTATTTTATTTTGTTCCTTAACTAGCGAAAGTTCGTCAGATTAGTTTCTGTAACGAACGAATTCGTTCATTTAGTTCTGTTAGCGAAGTTTGTTTGTTAGTCTTTTCCTTTTTATTTTATTTTCGGCCAGGGACCTGTCCGCGATTAATTTTTATCATAGATTAGCCCCTGATCTTCAAAGCCTCACAATAGTTTAACCGTTCGTCCAAATCCAGTGAAACCAACGCAAAAATCTTCGACTCAGACCCCTCTTTCCAGTTAATCAACTTGAACAGGGTTTTGATAAATTAAAATTTGGTTGCAAGCAGATTTGAATTCGAACTTCTTTTGATCATAGTTTGAGTTTCGTAGCTCCGATTTGATTGATTCTTTTTGCAAATCGAAGCACTTCAGTTGAACTTTCAGTTTGGATATTTTCATCTGAGTTTTACCCTTGCATCTATGCTTGAGTTTTTATGTATGCTATTGTTTGTTTGCGATAGAATTTCCGGAGTGCGAAGCGTGCTACTACGAGTCTCTAGGGTTTGTGGATCGTCAGCAAGGCAAGTAACACTTTGATCATACCCCTTTATTACCCAGTTTTTATGGATTAGTTTCGACCCTCAAACATTGCATGAGTAGGATTGATAGCATGTGGGTAATGGGAAGTAGATGATGAGGTAGAACCTATTGTCCTTTATATCAAACCCTGGGAGTTACTTCAACATTATGCTTATACTGCTATGCTATGCTAGTAGACGTGGTTTGGGTTTGAGAGATCCATGACAAATGTGAGAGTATTACTAATGGTTAAACTTAAGGTGGCTACTTTAATACACAACTGGGTGGATTGGTTACGGACACCTGGAGAATCCAATGTTGTCCTAGGATATCCTGGAGTACCCGTGTGATCATCCTATGGTTCGCCACCCAGGCTCAAAGGGATCATAAGATTATTCATGCTAGAAACTTCCATGTGCAGCCACAAGCCATTGTGGTATCTGGCATAGTTGAGTATGTTGCGTGACCTCTTTCAGTGGTAGGCTAGCAGATGTAGGGGATGTAGGTGGTACTGTCTGTCCAGACTAAAGAGTTAATGCTTCTGAAAGACTGTGTCTCGGTCATCCGTTTCTCAAACACTAGTGAGAAATCCAATGGAGGAGATCGAGTCTTGTGGGGAAAAGTGCGCAAACCTCTGCAGAGTGTACAAACTAATCATGGTTAGTCGTGTCCCCGGTTATGGACGTTTTGAGTATCTGGTTCTTGAATTATTGATTTGATCTCATCACTCTAAATTAATTTGTTGGGTTCTAAATACTGTTTAATTGGGATTGAGTTGGAGGAACCTTCTCAATGTTTATCAACTACCATGATAGTTAAACAAAATATATTCCTTCATTGTAGGAAAAAATTGGCTTTCCGCAAAAACATGATAACCGTAAAGCCTCCACCAGCCATAAATGCATGTAGTTATAGCTATTATCTGTTGCTCTACAGTGTTATTTTGCCAGATATTCCATGTGCTGACCCGTTTCGGGCTGCAACGTATTATGTTGCAAACTTTTCAGACGAACAGTAAGGTGCGCTAGGTCGTTGTTGTGCACTCAGCTATGCCGTTGGAGTTGATTGACTCATTTACCTTCGATGCTTCCGCAGTTATCTTATTTAGATGGCCTTAAGCCATATTATTGTAATAAGTTCTCTTTTGAGACATTCGATGTAATAAGTGTGTGATTGCACTCTGTTATAAATCCTTCAAGTAATGTGTGTGTCGGCATTACCGATCCAGGGATGACACTTATGCACAGAGATTTGACCGTCTGAGGTCGGATCGCTACAACAAGTGAATAAACACTGATCTTGAGAATAACACATCTAGCATGGAAAATATTGGCCACCCCCTGTAGCTTCATGAGCGGTTCGGGCACAAAAAGGAAATTCATTTTGAAAATTAGAGTTAGCACATACAAATTTGCTTAGAACGGCACGGAAATACCGCATATAGGTAGGTATGGTGGACTCATATGGCAAAACTTGGTTTAAGGATTTTGGGTGCACAAGTAGTATTTCTACTTAGTACAAGTGGAAGCTAGCAAATAGATTGAGAAGAAACCAACTAAGAAATGAAAATTATCATAAATGGGCATTAAGCATAACAAATACCGAATAATGCACCACAAGTAGGATGTTATTTCATTGAATAACTATTGACTTTCGTGCTTGCATAGGAATCACAGACTTTAACACCAATATTCTTACTAAAGCATGATTATTCACCAACATGACTCACATATTACTATCATCAGATCTCAAAACTATTTCAAAGAATCAAGTTCATTTTGTCCAATGATCTTCATGAATTTTTTTATTATATCCCTCTTGAATATCTATCATATTGGGACTAATTTCATATGTTGTAATTCCTTTTGACAAGCTCAAATAAATTTAAGTGAAGAACATGAGCATAAATATTTTCATCTCTCAAAATAATATAAGTGAAGCACATAGAATTTCTTCAAAATTTTACTACTCTCATATAAATATAAGTGAAGCATGAGAGTATTTCTCCAAAAATAATAAATCACACCATGCTCAAAAAGATATAAGTGAAGCACTACAGCAATTCCATAGCTCAAATTTTTTAAGTGAAGCACATAGAGCAATTCTAACAAATCATAGCATAATTTTGGCTCTCTCAAATAGGTGTGTCCAGCAAGGATACTTGTGACAAACTAAAAAGAAAAAACAAGCAAAGACTCATATAATACAAGACGCTCCAAAAAAAACTCATGATATGTGACGAATAAAAATATAGCTCCAAGTAAAATGCTGATGGTCGTTAGAAGAAAGAGGGGATGCCTTTCGGGGCATCCCCAAGCTTAGTTGTTTGGTTCTCCTTGGATATTACCTTGGGTTCCATGGGGCATCCCCAATATTAGCCTCTTGATACTCCTTATTCCTTCATCCATCATGATCTCACCCAAAACTTGAAAACTTCAATCACACAAAACTTAACAAAACCTTCATGAGATCCGTTAGTATAATAAAACAAATTACCACTTTAAGTACTGTTGCAAACCCATTCATATTTTATTATTGCATTATACCTACTGTATTCTAACTTTACCATGGCTTATAACCTCCAATACAAACCATGGATTTATCAAAATAAGCACACAATGCAACGAAAACAGAATATGTCAAAAATAGAACAGTCTATAGTATTCTGAAAATTTACCATACTTATGTAACTCAAAAAATTCTGAAAATGAGGACAATGTAGGAAATTTGTATATAAATATTGGGTAAAAAAACTCAGAAGTTTTCGTCCCTTCTGTGATTTTTTAAAATTCTGCTACTGACGCAAAAGTTTCTGTTTTCCGACAAGAACAAATCAACTATCACCCAACATGATCCCAAAGGCTTCACTTGGCACAAAAACTAATGAAAACATAAAAACACAATAATAACAGTATCATAATTGTTCAAACACTCAAGAATAGAAAGAAAAAGGGAAAAATAAATTTTCTTCGTTGGGTTGCCTCCCAACAAGCGCTGTGATTTTATGCCCCTAGCTTGGCATAATGCATATATTCAAGTATTGTCATCTTTGGTTTTGCTCCATAGGTTGCCCTCATGATTGATTCATGTGGTGCCTTAATTCTTTTTCTAGGGAAGTGTTCCATACCCTCTCTTAGTGGAAATTGAAATTTAATATTGCCTTCTTTCATATCAATCACGACACCTATAGTTCGTAAAAACGGTCTACCAAGTATGATGGGGCAAGACAGATTGCAATAAATATCAAGAACAATAAAATCTATGGGCACATAATTCCTATTTGCGAGAATAAGAACATCATTAATTCTTCCCAAGGGCTTTTTAATAGTAGAATCCGCCAAGTGCAAATTAAGAGAACACTCTACAATATTGGTAAGACTAAGCACGCCACATAGAGATTTCGGAATTGTGGAAACACTAGCACCCAAATCACATAAAGCAAAGCATTCATAATTTTTCATCTTGACTTTAATGGTAGGTTCCCATTCATCGTGTAATTTTCTAGGAATTGAAATCTATAATTCCATTTTTTCTTCAAAAGCTTTCATCATGTCATCAACAATATGTTTACTAAAAGCTTTATTTTGTTCAGAAGCATGGGGTGAATTTATCACGGATTGTAAAAAAGAAATAAACTCAATCCAAGAGAAACTATCATAATTAAAGTCTTTGTAATCCAAAAGAGTGGGTACATCACTACTTAAAGTTTTGACCTCTCCAAACCCACTTTTATCAATTTTTTCATCAAGATTTTCATCCTCCAAATAATTGGGATGCCCTCTAGCTAAAGTTGACTCTTCTTCAGTCCCATTATCATCAATTTTAATTTTACTAAACAAGGAATCAATAGAAGAAACACCAATCACTTTAAGATCTTCATCATTTTCATGAAAGCAATCGGTAGAGAACGCTCTTTCTAAAAAATCTCTTTTAGCTCTAAGCATAGCGGTTCTTTTCTTACTTTATCCATAGAAACATATAAAGCTTTAATTTATTCATCAACCTTGGGTGAAAAAGATCTTGAGATTTTCTACATCATGAGAAATTCTATCAATGCTTCTAGACATATCATCGATCTTATTCAACTTTTCTTCTATCATAGTATTAATTTTTTTAAGAATTGGTAAATTCTTTAATATTATTCTCAAGATCAGAGGGGTTCCTCTTATTTTTGTAAGAAAAATTACCATAGGAATTACCATAATTATTAGAGAATTTTTTAGGGAAACGCCTATGATTAAAATTACCTCTATAAGCATTGTTATTAAAATTGTTTTGCGAGACCAAATTCACATATGTGGGATAAATATTTTGCTCAATCAAAGTAGACAAAGGCACATCATCAAGATCAATAGGAGAATTTTTACTAGCAACCAATTTCATAAGAGCATCAACTTTTCACTCAAAGTACAAATTTCTTCAACCGAATTAACTTTTTTACTAGTAGGTACACTTTAAGTATGCCATAATATTATCTAGAAATTTAGTAGCTTCACCCAAAGTAATTTCCATAAAAGTACCACCCATGGTGGAATCTAAAAGATTTCTAAAGACAAAATTCAATCCCACATAAATTTTTTGTATGATCACCCAAAGATTTAAACCATGAGTAGGACAATTTCTTAGCATCAATTTCATTCTTTCCCAAGATTGTGCAACAATTTCATGCTCAAGTTGCTTAAAATTCATGATTTGAGTTCTAAGGGAAATAATTTTAGCAGGCCGAAAATATTTAGTAATAAAAGCATCTTTGCACTTATCCCAAGAATCCATACTATTGCGAGGCAAAGATGAAAACCAAATTTTTGCGCAACCCCACAAAGAGAAAGGAAATAATTTCAACTTCACAATATCATTGTCCACATCTTTTTTATTTCGCATATCACACAATTCTATGAATGTGTTTAGATGGGACGCGACATCCTCATTAGGAGTATCGGAAAATTATTCTTTCATAACAAGATTCAACAAAGTAGCTTTAATATCACAAGATTCTACACTAGTGGCGGGAGGAGTAATCGGAGTGCTAATAAAATCATTATTGGGAAATCACACAATTTGGTATTTTCTTGAGACATTGTGACTACGCAAACAAGATTGCAAGCAAAAAAGATAGATCTGACGAGAAAAAAGACGAACGGAAAAGAAGGCAAATAAAAAGGCATTTTTTGTGAAGTGCGGGAGATGAAACGAGAGGCAAATGGAAAAAGATGTAAATTGCAAGGAGATGAGATTTGTGCTTAGGAACCTAATTTATGTTGATGATGTCTCCCCGGCAACGGCGCCAGAAATTCCTTTTGATTGCTTGTATCCGCGTCGGTATTTCCCCCAAGAGGAAGCACTACTGCAGGATGCTGCTAACGTGACACTACGATCAGAGGCCCTTCGACAAAACTGTGTGCGATGCGATAATCGCAAACGGTGATGTAAAAAACCTGTCAAAAAAGGTGCAAAACGTTTGCGATGACGGATGCATCAAACACGGTTCAGATTTTAGTTGCGTGTGTGATGAAGGGCATATGGTTAAGTTCAATGAACTATTTGTGATGAGGAAGAAGAACAGAAGCAGGCAGCTAGATGAAGGTGTGTGCGATATACAGCATACGGTTCACTCGGATGAACTGTTTGTGATTAGGAAACACAAAAGAAACTATCAGCCAGATCAAGGTGTGTGCCATATACGGCATACGGGTCACTTGGATGAACTGTTTGCTTTGAGCCAAGAGAACAGAAACGGTTCAATTTAACAGGATGTGTGTGATACGTGGCAAACAGGTCTGTAAATAGAAATGTGTGCAAAGACCGACAATAACATAGACGATTGCTTCTAATAAGACGTATGTGATATGCTCTGTCTACACAACATCTATTGGCCATTGGGCGGCCGACGGTCATCCGGGTACGCCATAAGGATGCGAAGAGGCATCCTATATCAACAAGGACTAGTTGTTCCACCAGTAGCTCATCTAAGAGAAATCTCAAGTTAAGTGTGCTCAGGCTGGAGCAGCCATGAGATGGGTGAACAGATGGGAAGTTGTCAAAATTTCAAAACCCACTAATGGGACGGATCATAAATACAGTGGGTATTTATGATCCATCCCATCAGTAGGTTTTGAAATTTTGACAACTTCTCATCCGGTCACTCGTCTCTTAACACATGTTGAAGGTCTACCGCATTACTTTTTGACAATGTGCAATACGTGGCATACAGTTGATCCATTCGACCTGTTTGTGATGGAATAAGCCATGAGTGTTGTGGGGTGGAATTAACCTCAAGGTCCTTGTTTTGAAATTTTTTGTTTTTCTTAACACATGTTAAAGAAGGTCTACAGCATTACTTTTTGACTATGCGCAATACATGGCATACAGTTGATCCATCCGACCTGTTTGTGATGGAATAAGTCGTATGTGTTGTGGGCAAACACTTGCTAGTATACAACTGTTTGTGATTGATGAATTCATTACCGACGGGTTCCGTAGTGTGGTCCGTGTTCATCTGATCATCATCTACTTCTTGTGCTAGCTCGATGTTCCTTATATGCTAAGTTCCCATTAATTGATGGAATTTTATGAACACGCCACCGTTTCCCACCATTTCCTCACCTATTTCCCGCCACCCAGCGATATTGCGCATAAATCTAGGCGGCGTGCGACGCACGGAGGCAACAAGCGTAGCCTGTAGCACATCCACCTTTCCCCAAGCAGGCCAACCCAGCAAAGCGTCGCCTCTGCCATCAACCTCGTCGACGGGGAAAACAAGAAGGCGCCACGGCCCGTCGAGGACGAGGCGCTCCCCGGCAACACGATGGAAGACACCATGATGTGCGTCATCGCCAGGGTTGAGCAGACCCTTGGCGCATGGTGCTTGAGCGTCGCGGATCAAGATAGGCATGTCAGCGCCAAGAGGCTGCAGCTCGCCGCACAACATGATTGATGGCGTGCCATAGAGCAAGCTAGGCGCGTCTGTGCCGATAGGGTGCGGCTCGCCGCACAGCGAGACCGTTGGAGCATCGCAGAGCGAGACGCGCGGCGCACCGCACAGCAAAAGCGGATCCATCGGCGCTTGTCTTTTGTCGACACAACATCGTAGCTGGGTGCACGTCCCGTTAGTACCCCCATTCCTCGCCAGGAGTGGCTAGAGGCCCTCTGTGCCGTACTTGCACCAGAGGCCGGCCGCGCCTTACTTGCACTGGACGCCCGCAGTGCCGTTCGCATGGGTCGCACCGTCCGCCTTGTCCGCGGCCCACTCGATGCCAATGTGGTGGTCGATAGGCTTGACCGCCTCCTTGGCCCAGGTGTCCACCTGGGCGAAGTAGAGGAACATGGTCGTCGCATCCTCGAGTTGGTGATCTCCGATGAAATAGCCAACTTGGAGCTCGAGATCGCGCTCCAGATGTACCGCGAGCGTGTTGACCGCTTGGACGAATGCCTGCACGAGTTCAGGCAGAGCCAAGAGCTACCGTAGGCAAGGGCTGTTGGTCATGGTCTGATGGACACGTTTTATTTTTTTGAGTCATTTTGACGTGGATAGCTATGTATTAACAGCAATCATCACATATACGTGATGATACTTAACTACTAGGTACAATTCATAAAATTGAAAATGAACAATAATAAAACTAACAATCCCTCCTGATGTGCGGCGTCTTCCCAGCGCGGAGGCAGTACTCCACCTCCTCCGCCACACAGCGCTTAACGTACCAATCTGCCTCTTGCTGGCAGACAAGCGCGAACGATCTTGCCATTTCATTGGGTGCCCACCGAAGCTCCTCGTCGGTGGCACGCTAGAGCTTATCGGCCCACCTCCATGCAGCGATGAGGTGCCTAGCGCCTTTGACCTTCCTCGTGAAGTATCTGTCGTTGTACACCTCCTCCGCACGACGACGCGCCCGCCCCCAAAGCTCCACCTTCTCCTTTTCCCAGGCAGCATCACGGGCTTCACAACCCGCCTGGTACCTAGCTTCCTCCTCCGCCATCTCCTTCTTGAATGCCACTTGTCTGGCTTTCTCAGCCGATGGCAGTGACTTCCACAGACAAAGATTGTACTAGCCCCAAAACAAATCCAAAGTTGGGGGGTCCGGCGCAACCTCGTCCGGCGGTGCGTAGGGGTCCTCCTCGTCGCTGCTCTTTGACTGAGCATCCTCGGGGGGTGGCGACTCCTCGTCGGCGCGTGGGCAGATCGGTGGCGCCATGTGTAGGACCTTGAAGTATGTCTAGAGGGGGGGGTGATTAGACTACTTGACCAATTAAAATCTTAACCTTTCCCAATTTTAGAGTTTGGCAGATTTTAGCTATCTTGGAACAAGTCAAGTAATCATCACACAATTCAAGCAAGCATGCAAAGAGTATATAGGCAGCGGAAATTAAAGCATGCAACTTGCAAGAAAGTAAAGGGAAGGGTTTGGAGAATTCAAACGCAATTGGAGACACGGATGTTTTTGGTGTGGTTCCGATAGGTGGTGCTATCGTACATCCACGTTGATGCAGACTTAAACCCACGAAGGGTAACGGTTGCGCGAGTCCACGGAGGGCTCCACCCACGAAGGGTCCATGTCGGTGTCAAAACCGGCGGATCTCGGGTAGGGGGTCTCGAACTGTGCGTCTAGGCGGATGGTAACAGGAGACAAGGGACATGATGTTTTTACCCAGGTTTGGGCCCTCTCGATGGAGGTAAAACCCTATGTCCTGCTTGATTAATATTGATGATGTGGGTATTACAAGAGTAGATATACCACGAGATCAAGGAGGCTAAACCCTAGAAGCTAGCCTATGGTATGATTGTTGTTCGTCCTATGGACTAAAACCCTCCGGTTTATATAGACATCGGAGGGGGCTAGGGTTACACAGAGTCGGTTACAATGGTAGGAGATCTACATATCCGTATCGCCAAGCTTGCCTTCCACGCCAAGGAAAGTCCCATACGGACACAGGACGAAGTCTTCAATCTTGTATCTTCATAGTCTTGGAGTCCGACCAATGATGATAGTTCGGCTATCCGGACACCCCCTAGTCCAGGACTCCCTCAGTAGCCCCTGAACCAGGCTTCAATGACGACGAGTCCGGCGCGCATATTGTCTTCGGCATTACAAGGCGGGTTCCTCCTCCGAATACATTATAGAAGATTGTGAACACCAGGATAGTGTCCGGTTCTGCAAAATAAATTCCACATGCCACCGTAGAGAGGATAATATTTACACAACTTCAATCTGCTGACGTATTTCATAGCATGACGTCATGCCACGACCAAGCCTTTACTTGAATCATTTTTATTGTTCCACCTCAGCGCGTTTAGTGAAGCGGTTTCCTTGGCACGTCTTGTCAAAGCAAAGATCGTGTTCCCCTTATTCCGGGATTCTCGTCAATACGAACGTGGGTAACCCAAACGCGCCCGTTGGCCCACCCCCTCCATCGAAGGCGAGTCCAAAATGGTTACGGGGATGGCTCTTGGTATTCAACCCCTTTATAACGAGACCAAGGGCTGTTCCTTTTCTTCAATCCTCAATCGAATCCTCCCCTCGCCCCGAGTTCCAACACCCGAGACTCCAGATTCGAGTGCTTCGGACCTTTGACAATGTCCGGCTCCGACCTACAGGGCCGGTGGATGCCTTCTTCCGTCACGGAAGAGGACGTGCTAAAGCTGAGAGACGCCAGGTATCTAACTTGCGAGATTTCGCATAGGCTGCCCGCCCAAGGGCAAGTCATTCCCACCCCCGAGCCTGGTGAGAGCGTGGTGTTCATGTCGCACTTCTGTTGGGGTTTAGGCTTCCCGACGGACCCTTTCGTGAGGGGGCTCATGTTCTATTATGGGCTGGAGTTCCATGACTTGGCTCCGGAGTCCATCCTCCGCATCTCATCTTTCATCGTTGTCTGTGAAGCCTTCCTCCGCACTACCCCTCACTTCGGATTGTGGCTCAAGACCTTCGACATGGAGCCGAAGATGATCGAGGGGCGACAGGCAGAGTGTGGAGGGGCTGTCATAAGCAAGAGGGCCGATGCTCCATGGCCCGAGGGCTCCTTTCAAGAGGAGCTTGGTTTGTGGCAACAGGAGTGGTTCTATATCACCGCTCCCAGGGGCACCAGGCAAGTGGCGCCACCTGCCTTTTGCCCGGGCCCTCCACAGCAGCTGGCGTCGTGGGTCAACAAAGGGCTTGACTGGGGACCGTCCAAGGACGTACCAATACTGCAGGGCCGGATTCAAGACCTCCAAGAGAGGGAGATCACTCTGGTCGTAGTGACACAGGTCATGCTGATCCGGCGCCTTCTGCCCTGCAAATGTCGCCCTCTCCGGCTGTGGGACTTCAATCCGGAGGGACCGCAAGCTCTCCGCCACCTCATGGGTGCGACGCCCGTGGAGATGTATAAACTGTTCTTCGGATCACAACAGATGTGTCCGGACTTGACCGAGGATGTCGGCATAAGCTGCAAACGCCCGGATACTCAAGTAAGTAGTTCCCTTGCCTGGACATGCTATCATAATTCTCGCTCTTTTTTGAAAAGTTGTCCCCTGAACAGGAGTGGATAGCAGAAGCAAAGCTAATAAGGTGTCCGGCCCCCCTCCCTGAGACCACGCCGGATCCCGTGTTAGCCAGGATGCTGGAGGTTGTGCCTTTAGAAGAGGGCAAAGGGGGAAACAGGGAAACTACTGCCTCCACTAAAGAGGCTCTCAAGAAAGGGGGGATCGAGAATCCCTCCCTCCAGGGGGAGAAGAGGACCGCTTCCGAAGATCCGGAGGTCAAGGCCTCAAAGCGGGGGAAGAAATCTTCACGGGAGGGTCCTGAGCCAGGGGAAACCCCGGCTGAACTATTTCCCCAAGGGAATCGGCCCTCCAGTGAGCCGTAAGTAGAAAAGAGGAGTTTCATAATAAGGGACATCCCTGTTTTTATTTCTGAGGATAACCAAAGTTCTTACCTTGTAGTTCGGATCTCAGCCCTTCTCAGCAGAGCTCATCTTCGGGGGATCTTCGTCCGGAGATGATGGAAAGCGAGACGCCTCCATCTGCCGCACCGTCAGGCGGGGCAGACGACCCTGAGGTGTCGTTGCGGAGGGTCTCCCCAAGTCCGGCGGGGCCGGAGAGTTCGGCACCAACTGGTGTACGACCGGAGGAGCTGAAGGATCTGCTCGAGAGGGCGTCTATCCCTGAAGATCATCGTACATTAATGGGTACAGTGATTGAAAGGATTTCATCCGCTGAGAGCGGGTTGCATGAGGCCGTCAGAAGTTTACTGACGGGGTTTGAGGTACATAAAAATGACCATACTTTTTGACAGTTTTGCGCTTAGAATGCGCCCTGTATAGATAGTAGCCTCTGAGACTCGGTATGTTGGTGAGAACGTCAGCGTGTTTAGCGAAGCGGTTTCCTTGGCACATCTTGTCGAAGCAGAGATCGTGTTCCCCTTATTCCAGGATTCTCATTAATACGGACGTGGGTAACCCAACCGCGCCCGTTGCCACGCCCCCTCTACTGAAGGCGGGTTCCAAATGGTCACGGGGACGGCTCTTGGTATTCTCTCTCTTTATAATGAGACCAAGGCCCGTTCAATCCTTAATCGAATTTGCCCCTCGCCCCGAGTTCCAACACCCAGGGTTTCCAGATTCGAGCACTTTGGTCCTTCGACAATGTCCGGCTCCGACCTACTGGGCCGGTGGATGCCCTCCTCCATCACGGAAGAGGACGTGCGGAAGCTGAGAGACGCCAGGTACTTAACCTTCGAGATTTCGCATCGGTTGCCTGCCCAAGGGCAAGTCATCCCTACTCCCGAGCCTGGCGAGAGCGTCGTGTTCGTACCTCACCTCCATCGGGGTTTAGGCTTCCCGATGGATCCCTTCGTGAGGGGGCTCATGTTTTACTATGGGCTGGAATTCCATGATTTGGCTCCGGAGTCCATCCTCCATATCTCATCCTTCATTGTCGTCTGTGAAGCCTTCCTCCGCACTACCCCTCACTTTGGTTTGTGGCTCAAAACCTTCAACGTGGAGCCAAAGATGATTGAGAGGCGTCAGGCAGAGTGCGGCGGGGCGGTTATAAGCAAGAGGGCCGATGCTCCATGACCCGAGGGCTCTTTTCAAGAGGAGCTCGGCTTGTGGCAACAGGAGTGGTTCTATATCACCGCTCCCAGGGGCAGCAGGCAGAGGCCGCCGCCCGCCTTTCGCTCGGGCCCTCCACATTAGCTGACGTCATGGGTCAACAAAGGGCTTGACTGGGGGCCGTCCAAAGACGTACCCCTACTACAGGGCCGGATTCGAGACCTCCAAGAGAGGGAGATCAATCTGGTTGTAGTGACGCAGGTTATGTTGATTCGGCGTCTTCAGCCCTGCAAACATCGCCCCCTCCGCCTGTGGGAATTTAATCCGGAGGGACCACGAGCTCTCCAACACTTTATGGGTACGACACCCGTGAAGATGTACAAACTGTTCTTCGGATCGCAAGAGATGCGTCCGGACTTGACCGAGGATGCTGGCTTAAACTACAATCGCCCGGATACTCAAGTAAGTAGCCCTGTGCCCGGACATATCATCTGTTTATTTATCGTGGATTTGCCTTTTAACCAGCTATCCCTTGGACATGAGTGAATAGCGCAAGAAAAACTGATATGGTGTCCAGCCCCCCTCCCTGAGACCACGCCGGATCCCGTGTTAATCAAAATGTTGGAGGTTGCGCCTTCGGAGGAGGGCGAAGGGGGGCACAGGGAAACTACCACCTCTGCCAAGGAGGCTTTCAGCAAGGGGGGAGTCGAGAATCCCTCCCTACAGGGGGAGAAGAGGACTGCTTCCGAAGACCCGGAGGCCAAGGCCTCAAAACGGGGAAAGACATCTGCACCGGAAGGTCCTGTGTCGGGAAGAGCCCCGGCCGCACAGTCTCCCCAAAGGAATCAGCCCTCCAGCGAGCCGTAAGTACAAAAAAGGGGAGTTTTGTAATAAGGGACATCCCTATTTTGTTTCTAAGGGTAACCGAAGTTTTTACCTTGTAGTTCGGATCTCAGCCCTTCTCAGCAGAGCTCATCCTCGGGGGACCTTCCTCCGGAGATGATGGAGAGTGAAACACCTCCATCTGCCGCCCCGTCTGGCGGGGCGGGCGACCCTGAGGTGTCGTCGCGGAGGGTCTCCCCGAGTCCGGCGGGGCCGGAGAGTACGGCACCCCCTGGAGCACGGCCGGTGGAGCTGCAGGATTTGCTCGAGAGGGCGTCTATCTCAGAAGATCACCGTGCATTAATGAGTATGGTGATTGAAAGGATCTTATCCGCCGAGAGCGGGTTGCATGAGGCCGTCGGAAGTTTGCTGACGGGGTTTGAGGTATGCAAAAAATGGCATACCTTTTGACAGTTTTGCACATGGAGTGCGCCCTGTATATAGTAGCCCCTGAGACTTGGTATGCTGTCGAAAACGACAGCGTGCCGAGGATCATAGTCTCAGTTATAAAATGTCGCCTTTCCTATGCAGGTGGCGGAACATTTGGTGGCTAGCCGAACTGATAGAGTTGCCAAGCTGAAGCGGCAACTAGACGTTGCGGATGCGGACATCGCGCTGGTCAATAAATGACTTGACGAGTCGCAAGGTAGGTTGTTTCTCCGTGGTCACCTAGTAAGGGACCTGATGCCCACTCCTTACAATATGTATGCTTGATGCAGATGGTGCCGGTGCTGTGGAAGTCCTTCGAGCAAAGCTTGCTCGAGCCAAGGAGCAAGCCCAGAGAAGTGATGCGGCCGCCTCAAAGGCAGCGGAAGAGCTAAAAGCCGAAAAGGCTGCTCACTGCCGAAGCAGGGAGGAGATGGCCGGAATGGCCGTGAAATTAAAAGATGCTACCGACCGCTGTGAGGTTCTTGAAAGAGAACACCGAGCGGAGCAAGAGGACCTGAAGAAGGCCACCGCCGAAGCCAAGGATGCCCGTTCTGCGATGCGGGCTATGAAGGAGGAACTGCGTCAGGCCGGAGACATTGCGGCTGGAAAGCCCTTTCTGTTGCGGAGAAAGTTTACGGATCCGAAGTATGCTCAGTTGGGCCAGTTGTGGAGTGCGGAGGATCCTTATCTGGATTTGGCGGCAAGTGCGGCGGACGCAGCTATGCATTTCCGAAGTTAGAAGGATCATGAAATGGAAGAGCTTTTCTGGTCTCAATTCCATAGTCCCGAGCGTCCACTTTCGTTGACCGATTGGTTGGCTGAGTGGGCTGAGCTGAATAGATTGTCCGGACTTGCCATGACGGATGTGGTGGCTCATCTGTGGCCGTAAAGGCCCAAGCCGAAGAGTTATTTTGGCTTATTGCAGCAATTCCTTGGGGCGGTGCCACATATCAAGGCGATGAAGCGGTCGGCATGCATAGAGGGTGCACGAATGGTTCTTGCCCGTGTTAAGACATACTGGGCGGAGATGAATGCCACCGATGTTGCGTCCCAGGGTTCGGACGAGAGCCGATTACCCACCGAGCACTATTTTGAGGAAGTCCTGCAGGGCACTCGTTTAATAGAGTCGCAGTGCTCGAAAAATGTCATGTTCAAATGACATGTATGATTTGTGAGATCATACTTATAATGTAATGGCTTTTTATACTTGTGCGTTCAAGTATTGAAATATCTCCTGTGCGGCCGTTAATGTATATGTATTTATAACCTAAAAGATGGCAATCTTTGACTTTAGCCCCCACGCACATGGTGCGGGGGTGTTTGCAAAAAACAAGCGCATTTTCACACTTAATCCAACGTCTTGGTCCTTTGAAGGAGGTGATAGCATAGCAAACTAGGAAACCGTACTATAATGCTTTATCACTTTCACTTAGCCATAGGAGCTCGATGGTGGGGCTACGATATAGCCCCTAGAGGCACCGCGCTCTCCGAACTTGGGGCGCGTGTGTGCCTGACCGGGAAGCGGTCCTTCGTCAAAGCGGAGGAACTCTAAACATTCCGATAGTCGATCGAGTGGTTGACCAGTCTCTCGCTATATCATGACAGTCAGTTTTCGGCTTTCTCTACTGAGGTGCTCGCCCGGCCGAACCGGGGCACAATCGGAGTAGTTCTCCTGGTGCCGCGTTAGCCGATGATACGGAACGTAAGGCAGCAAAACACAGGAGCCGGGCAAACCCAACATTTGACCAAAGACATGATTCGGAGCTGATGCATATAAGGCCTAACTCGAGACGCCGAACACTCCCTAAGGTATTCGGACTTTATGATAACGGGCAGAACAATGCCCTAAGCCCCTAGTGTCTAGGTGCAGGCGAGAACTTCTGACGCGGCCGATGCCAAAACACCAGCCTCCTCCTCGGTTATGGTAGGAAACCGGGGGATGAATATCAACAAGAGACAGTAAGAAAGGTTTACGCAGGGTCTTAATCTGAAAAGAATCGTTGCAACGGGTCCCTGCTGCACGTCTGCGCCTGTGTCTCCGTTGTGCTGTATCCTGGACGGGTGTAGCACGTAGTTCATCTGTAAAAGAGAAGAACTTAGTTTGGAAATAATATCGTGCAAAAAATGTATTTAAAACAGAGTATGATTTGGAAGATGAATAAAACTGAGCTTTATTGGCTCTCATAGTTTATACGTGCAGCCCCTTGTAAAGAGGTATGCGGCTGGGAAGCCCCTTGTTTATTTAAGCCGGACTCGCCTAACCGTGTCCGAGGTCTAAATGACCTGTTTTTAGGGGCTTTTGTCAGCAAGGTTGGATTAATGTGTGGCTGTCAAGGCAGTCTCACGTTTACCATGGCCGAGGAACCCTCGCAGTTTCCCTTTAATGAGATTATGTCGCGTGGACCGGGCATTTTGAGTGTAAGAGACGCGTAATGCGGTATTGCATTAAAGCGGGCGAAAGCTTCGCGTCCCAGTAGTGCTTGATGGCCACTTTTGAATGGGGCTATATGGAAGATTAGCTTTTCGCGACGGAAGTTGTCGGGTGAACTGAACACAACCTTTAGTAGTACAGAGCCTGTACACTTGGCATAGAGGCCTGGCGTCACTCCTTTGAAGGAAGTGTTGCTATGGCGAATTTTGGTAGGGTCTATCCCCATTCTGCGGATGGTGTCCTGGTATAGCAGGTTTATATCGCTGCTGCCATCCATTGGGACTTGTGTGAATTGTAGTCCGTCGATTATGGGATCCAATATCAAAGCAGTCCCTCCTGCGTTTCGAATACTTCTGGAGTAATCCTGATGGTCGAAAGTAATTGGTTTAGACATCCAATTTCGGGACTCTGCTGTGGTGGACCGTGCGGCGCGTGCCGCACTATTTTTCCTTGTTATCACATAAAGTGAGTTCACTGTTTTGACTTCTAATGGGAAAGTCTTTTGTTTTCCGACGTGCTGCTTCTGGGGTTCGTCATCGTCTTCGCTTGGTGTGTCGAGCCCCTTGTGTTCGGCGTTAAGTCGGCCAGACTGCTTGAAGACCCAACAATCTTTGTGGGTATGGTTTGCAGGCTTCCCGAGGGTACTGTGGATTTGACATACCTTATCCAAGATTTTGTTTAGGTTGGATAGCTCGTCACTGTTGTCCTTAAGAGGAAATGTTTTGTTATTCGGCCGAGAGCTTTTGAATCCGGCGTTGACCGCCGTGCTATTTGGGCCATTTTCCTTATTCCGGCACTGATCTTTTCTGCATCGTGATTTCCCATTTCCATCCCTGACCTTGGATGTACTCGGGTCGCTGGTGCTGCATCTTGCCAGCCAGCTATCTTCCCCCGCGCAAAAGCGGGTCATGAGGCTTGTTAGCACGGCCATTGTTCTTGGTTTTTCCTGGCCGAGGTGTCTGGTGAGCCATTCGTCTCGGACGTTATGTTTAAAGGCTGCCAAGGCTTCGGTGTCCAAACAGTCAACTATTTGGTTCTTTTTGGCGAGGAACCTGTTCCAGAATTTACGTGCTGACTCTCCGGGTTGTTGAGTTATGTGACTTAAATCGTCTGCATCCGGAGGGCGGACATAAGTCCCCTGAAAATTTGCTCGAAACGCATCCTCGAGCTCTTCCCAACTTCCAATGGTGTTTTCTGGGATGCTTTTGAGCCAATGCCAAGCTGGCCCTTTGAGTTTGAGGGGTAGGTATTTTATGGCATGGAGATCATCTCCTCTGGCCATATGGATGTGTAGGATATAATCCTCAATCCAGACTCCGGGGTCTATTGTTCCGTCATATGCCTCCATGTTTACGGGTTTGAATCTCGCTGGAAATTCATGATCCAGTACCTCATCGGTAAAGCATAGTGGGTGTGCGGCGCCCCTGTATTTAGGTTCGCCGTTATCTTCGAACACTCGGAGGGTTGTGTTGCTTCCTGGAGCCTTCTTTTTTGGCCCATAGATGGACCTGACTGGGCCATCCTTTTTGCGAGGATCTTTATTTGGATCGTGTGCCGGATTATGTGCGGTGTCGCTTGCCGCTCTTGGCCTGTTATCTGGTCGTCTATCCGGCCAGGCGACCTCTTTCTTTTTTGACCGTGTGGGCTCTACGGCCTCTTCGTCAAATTCGGGCAACAGCTTCCGCTTCGGGTAGCTCTTTGCTTGGTGACTATCGCCGTATTTATCTGCAGTCTTGAGTACTTTGCTCCATCTCATTTTGAGTACGTCTTGCCCCGTTTTGAGCTTCTGCTTTTGCTTCTTCAAACTCCTTGCAGTGGCGACGAGCCTTTTGTGAAGGTTCTTCTGCTCCGGTGATGTGTCCGGCGTGAGATCGTCTAGACTGTTGTTTTTGCCGGGGATGGGTTGCTCGTCCAATTCATCCTGTTCGGATAGTTGCTTGGTGGTGTGTTCGTCATCCACTGGTTCACCCTACTCTATCGCTGGGTCAGTATGGGTGCTGTTGTTATCAAGGCGGGACTTCTGGCGGCGCTTGCGTCGCCGTTTTGGTTGTTTTTCGGGGGGATTATCCTTTGCCACGTCCCGTTGCTCCTCGTTATCGCTTCCTTTTGGTGTATCCACCATGTATACGTCGTGAGTTGAGGTGGCTTTCCAGTGCCCAATGGGCGCTGGTTCTTGGTCGTCTCCGGCATCGTCGTCCATACCGTCGATGTCCTCGGAGTCGAACTCTAGCATGTCGGTTAGATTGTCGACAGTGGCTACTAAGTGGGTGGTGGGTGGGCTTTGAGTTTCTTCATCATCCGCATCCCAGCCGTCCTGACCACAATCCGGCCAGGGCTCTCCTGATAACGAGAGATACTTTAGCGAACTCAAGATGTCGCTGAAAGATGAGTGTTGAAAGATGTCCGTGGTGGTGATCTCCATGATCGGCGCCCAATCGGATTCGATTGGAGGGGGCGCGGGAGGTTCGGAGTCCGGCGAGGAGCCCGGCACCTCGGAGTCACGGGCTTTACAAGGGACAAGGTCAGTGTTCAGCTCCATCGCCGTAGAGGTTGCAGCCCCCGAGGCGGTGTCTATCCACCTATCCTCGATCTGCGCAGCCGGCTCTGAGTCGAGGGTCGGAGCGGGCTCGTGTGCGGCCTCCAGGGCACTGTCTGGCTGCAGAGCTAAATCATGCCCATCGTGACAGTGCGGCGCGCTCGGCTGTGGCTCGAATCCATCGAAGATCAAGTCTCCGCGGATGTCAGCCGTGCAGTTCAGACTTCCAAATCTGACATGACGGCCAGGGGCGTAGCTTTCGATCTGCTCCAACGGCCAAGCGAATTGGCCCGCAGTGCAAAGCCACCGAATACGAAGATCTGTCCGGGGAGAAAAGTCTCACCCTGGACTGCATCATTGTTGATGATCGAAGGAGCCATCGAGCCTATTGGTGACGACAGAGAGGAACTCTCAATGAAAGCACCAATGTCGGTGTCAAAACCGGCGGATCTATGGTAGGGGGTCCCGAACTGTGCGTCTAGGCGGATGGTAACAGGAGACAAGGGACACGATGTTTTACCCAGGTTCGGGCCCTCTTGATGGAGGTAAAACCCTACGTCCTGCTTGATTAATATTGATGATGTGGGTATTACAAGAGTAGATCTACCACGAGATCAAGGAGGCTAAACCCTAGAAGCTAGCCTATGGTATGATTGTTGTTATGTCCTACGGACTAAAACCATCCGGTTTATATAGGCACTGGAGAGGGCTAGGGTTACACAGAGTCGGTTACAATGGTAGGAGATCTACATATCTGTATCGCCAAGCTTGCCTTCCACGCCAAGGAAAGTCCCATCCGGACACGGGACGAAGTCTTCAATCTTGTATCTTCATAGTCTTGGAGTCCGGCCGATGATGATAGTTCGGCTATCCGGACACCCCCTAGTCCAGGACTCCCTCAGCGTCTATCCCAGAATATCACCGTACATTAATGGGTACGGTGATTGAAAGGATTTCATCCGCTGAGAGCGGGTTGCATGAGGCCGTCAGAAGTTTACTGACGGGGTTTGAGGTACGTAAAAATGACCATACTTTTTGACAGTTTTGCACTTAGAATGCGCCCTGTATAGATAGTAGCCCCTGAGACTCGGTATGTTGGCGAGAACGTCAGTGTGCCGAGGATCATAATCTCAGTTATAAGGTGTCGTTCTTCCCGTGCAGGTGGCGGGGCGATCGGTGGCCGGCCGAACTGATGCTGTTGCCGAACTGAAGCGGCAACTTGACGTTGCGGATGCGGACATTGCGCTGGTCAATAAACGGCTTGACGAGTCACAAGGTAGGTGGCTTCTCCATGGTCACCTAGTAAGGGAGCCGATGCCCACGCCTGACAATATGTATGCTTGATACAGATGGTGCCGCTGCTGTGGAGGAGCTTCGGGCGGAGCTTGCCCGAGTCAAGGAGCAAGCCAGAAAGAGTGATGCGGCTTCCTCGAAGGCGGCCGAAGAGCTAAAAGCCGAAAAGGCTGCTCACGGCCAAAGCAGGGAGGAGATGGCCGAAATAGCCGTGAAGCTGAAGGATGCTACCGACCGCTATGAGTGTCTTGAAAGAGAACGCTGAGCGGAGCAGGAGGACCTGAAGATGGCCACTGCCGAAGCCAAAGATGCCCGCTCCGCGATGAGGGCTATAAACGAGGAGTTGCGTCAGGCCGGGGATATTGCGGCTGGAAAGCCCTTTCTGCTGCGTAGGAAGTTTATGGACCCGAAGTATGCTCAGTTGGGCCAATTGTGGGGTGCGGAGGATCCTTATCTGAATTTGGCAGCGAGTGCAGCGGACACAGTCGCGCACTTCCGAGGCCAAAAGGATCACGGAATGGAAGAGCTTTTTTGGTCTCAATTGCATAATCCGGAGCATCCACTTCCGTTAACCGATCGGTTGGCTGAGTGGGCTGAGCTGAACAGGTTATCCGGACTTGCCATGAAGGATGTCGTGGCTCATCTGTGGCCGGAAAGGCCCGAGCCGAAGAGTTATTTTGGCTTGGTGCAGCAGTTCCTTGATGCGGTGCCGCATATCAAGGTGATGAAGCGGTCGACATGCATAGAGGGTGCACGGATGGCTCTCGCCCGTGTCAAAACATACTGGGCAGAGATGGAGGCCACCGACGTTGCAACCCGGGATTCGAACAGAAGCCGATTACCCGCCGAGCACTATTTTGAGGAAGTCCTGCAGGGCGCTCGTTTAATAGAGTCGCAGTGCTCGAAAAACGTTATGTTCAAATGACATGTATGATTTGTAAAACTATATTTATAATATAAGGGCTTTTTATACTTGTGCGTTCAAGCATTGAGATACCTCCTGTGCAGCCGTTGATGTATATGTATATATAACCTGGAAGATGGCAGTCTTCGGCTTCAGCCCCCACGCACATAGTGCGGGGGTGTTTGCGAAAAGCGCATTTTTCACACTTAATCCAATGTCTTGGTCCTTTGAAGGAGGTGATAGCGTAGCAAACTAGGCAACCGGACTATAATCTTTATCACTTTCACTTAGCCATAGGAGTGCGATGGTGGGGCTATGATATAGCCCCTAGGGGCACCGTGCTATATCATGACAGTCAGTTTTCGGCTATATCATGATCTGTCCGGATTCGGGGCGCGTGTGTGCCTGACCGGGAAACGGTCCTTCGTCAAAGCGGAGGAATTCTAAACATTACGATGGTCGATCGAGTGGTTGACCAGTCTCTCGCTACATCATGACAGTCAGTTTTCGGCTTTCTCTACTGAGGTGCTCACCAGGCCGAACCGGGGCACAATCGCAGTAGTTCTCCTGGTGCCGCGTTAGCCGATAGAGCGGAACGTAAGGCAGCAAAACACAGGAGCCGGGCAAACCCAACATTTGACCAAAGACATGATTCGGAGCTGATGCATATAAGGCCTAACTCGAGACACCGAACACTACCTAAGGTATTCGGTCTTTATGAAGACGTGCAGAACAAAGCCCTAAGCCCCTAGTGTCCAGGTACGCGCGAAAACTTCTGACGCGGCCGATGCCAAAACATCAGCCTCCTCCTCGGTTATGGTAAAAAACCGGGGGATGTGTATCAACAAGAGACAGTAAAAAAGGTTTACGCAGGGTCTTAATCTAAAAAGAATCCTTGCAACGGGTCCCTGCTGCACATCTGCGCCTGTGTCTCCGTTGTGCTGTATCCTGGGCGGGTGTAGCACATTGTTCATCTGTAAAAGAGAAGAACTTAGTTTGAAAAAAGGTCGTGCGAAAAATGTATATATATTTTTTTTTTAAATAAACAGAGTATGATTCAAAAACTGAATAAAAGTTGAGCTTTATTGGCTCTTTATCGTGCAGCCCCTTGTAAAGGGGTACGCGATTGGTAAGCCCCTTGTTTATTTAAGCCGGACTCGCCTAACCGTGTCCGGGGTCTGAATGACTTGTTTAGGGGCTTTGCTCAGCAAAGCCGGATTAGTGTGCGACTGTCAAAGCAGTCTCACGTTCTTCCGTAGTCGAGGAACACTTGAAGTTACCCTTTAGTGAGATGATGCCGCGTGGACCGGGCATTTTAAGTGTAAGAGACGCGTAATGCGGTATTGTGTTAAAGCGTGCGAAAGCTTCGCGTCCCAATAGTGCTTGATAGCTACTTTTAAATGGGGCGATATGGAAGATTAGCTTTTCGCGACGGAAGTTGTCAGATGAACCGAACACAACTTCTAGTAGTAAAGAGCCCGTGCAATTGGTGTAAGGGCCTGGCGTCACTCCTTTAAAGGAAGTGTTGCTATGGTGAATTTTGGTAGAGTCTATCCCCATCCTGCGGATTGAGTCCTGGTATAGCAGGTTTAGATCGCTGCCGCCATCCATTAGGACTTGTGTAAACTGTAGCCCGTCGATTATGGGATCCAATATCCAGTCCACCCTGCGTTTCGAATACTTCTGGAGTAATCCTGATGGTCGAAAGTAATTGGTTTTGACATCCAGTTTCGGGACTCCGCTGGGGTGGACCGTGCGGCGCGTGCTTTAGTAGGTGCCGTCCTATTTTTCCTTGTTATCACTTGAAGTGAATTCACTGTTTTGACTTCTTGTGGGAAAGTCTTTTGTCTCCCGGTGCTCTGCTTGTGGGATTCGTCGTCGTCCTCACTTGGTGCGTCGAGCCCCTTGTGTTCGGCGTTAAGGCGGCCAGACTGCTTGAAGACCCAACAATCTTTGTGGGTATGGTTTGCAGGTTTCCCGGGGGTACTATGGATTTGACATATTTTTTCCAAGATTTTGTTTAGATTGGATAGCTCGTCACTGTTGTCCTTAAGAGGCGGTGTTTTGTTGTTCGGCCGAGAGCTTTTGAACCCGGCGTTAACTGCCATGCACTTTGGGCTATTTTCCTTATTCCGACGCTGGTCTTTTCTGCGTCGTGGTTTCCTATTTCCATCTCTGACCTCGGATGTACTCAGGTCGCTGGTGCTACATCTTGCCAGCCAGCTATCTTCTCCCGCGCAAAAGCGGGTCATTAGGATTGTTAATGCGGCCATTGTCCCTGGCTTTTCCTGGCCGAGGTGTCTGGCGAGCCATTCGTCTCGGACGTTATGTTTGAGGGCTGCTAAGGCTTCGGCGTCCAGACAGTCGACTATTTGGTTCTTTTTGGTAAGGAACCTGTTCCAGAATTTGCAGGTTGACTCTCCGGGCTGTTGAGTTATGTGACTTAAATCGTCTGCATTCGGAGGGCGGACATAAGTCCCTTGAAAATTTGCCCGAAATGCGTCCTCGAGCTCTTCCCAACTTCCAATGGTATTTTCTGGGAGGCTTTTGAGCCAATGCCGGGCTGGCCCTTTGAGCTTGAGGGGTAGGTATTTTATGGCGTGGAGATCGTATCCTCTAGCCATATGTATGTGTAGGATGTAATCCTCAATCCATACTCCGGGGTCTGTTGTTCCGTCGTATGCCTCTATGTTTACGGGCTTGAAGCCCGCTGGAAATTCATGATCCAGTACCTCATCGGTGAAGCATAGGGGGTGTGCGGCGCCCCTGTATTTAGGTGTGCCATTATTTTCGAACACTCGTCGTGTTGTTTTGCTCCCGGGAGCCTTCCTTCTTGGCCCATAGATGGACCTGACCGTGCTATCCTTTTGGTACGGATCCTTATGCGGACAGTGTGTCAGCTTGTGTGCGGCACCTCTTGCCGCTCTATGTTCGCCGTGTGGTCGTCCATCCGACTGGGCGGTCTCTTTGTTCTTTGACCGTGGGGGCTCTACGGCCTCCTCATCAAATTCGGGTAGTAGTTTGCGCTTCGGGTAGCTCTTTGTTTGGCGACTATCGTCGTATTTCTCTGCGGTGTTGAGTACCTTGCTCCATCTCATTCTGAGTACGTCTTCCGTTGTTTTGAGCTTCCGCTTCTGCTTCTTCAGACTTCGTGCAGTGGCGACGAACCTTTTGTGGAGGTTCTTCTGCTCCAACGACGTGTCCGGCGTAAGATCGTCCGGACTGTTATCTTTGCCGGGGACGGATTGTTTATCCAGGTTGTCCTATTCGGATGGTTGGTCGAGAGCATGTTCGTTGTCCACCGGTTCGCCCTGCTCTATGGCTGGGTCTGTATGTGTGTTGTCTTTGTCGAGGCGGGACTTTGAGCGGCGCTTACGTCACCGCTTTGACTGTTTTTCGAGGGAATTATCCTTCGCAGCGCCCCGTCGTTCCTCGTTATCGCTTCCTTTAGGAGTATCCACCATGTATACATTGTGAGTTGAGGTGGCCTTCCCGTGCCCTATAGGCGCTGGTTCTTCGTCGTCTCCGGCATCGTCGTTCATATTGTCGATGTCTTCGGAGTCAAAGTTGAGCATGTCGGTTAGATCATCGACAGTGGCTACAAAGTGGGTGGTGGGTGGGCTTTGAATTTCTTCGTCGTCCGCATCCCAACCGTCCTGACCGCAGTCCGGCCAGGGCTCTCCTGATAATGAGAGATACTTTAGTGAGTTAAGGATGTCGCCGAAAGGCGAGTGCTGAAAGATGTCCGTAGCGGTGAACTCCATGATCAGCGCCCAATCGGATTCGATTGGTAGAGGCGCGGGAGGTTCGGAGTCCGGTGAGGAGTCCGGCACCTCGGAGTCACAAGCTTCACAAGGGACAGGGTCGGTATTCGGCTCCATCTCCGTAGAGGTAGCAGCCCCCGAGGCGGCGTCTAGGCACCCATCCTCGATCGGCGCAGTCGGCTCTGAGTTAAGGGTCGGAGCGGATTCTTGTGCGGCCTCCAGGGCACTTTCCGGTGGCAGAGCTTGGTCATGCCCATCGCGACAGTGCGGCGCACTCGGCTGTGGCTCGAATCCGTCGAAGATCAAGTCTCCGCGGATGTCGGCTGTGAAGTTCAAACTTCCAAATCTGACCTGATGGTCAGGGGCGTAGCTTTCGATCTGCTCCAGATGGCCGAGCAAATTGGCCCGCAGTGCAAAGCCGCCGAATACAAAGATTTGTCCGGGGAGAAAAGTCTCATCCTGGACCGCGTTGTTGTTGATGATCGAAGGAGCCATCGGGCCTATGAGTGACGACACAGAGGAACTCTCAATGAAAGCACCAATGTCGGTGTCAAAACCGGCGGATCTCGGGTAGGGGGTCCCGAACTGTGCGTCTAGGCGGATGGTAATAGGAGACAAGGGACACGATGTTTTTACCCAGGTTCGGGCCCTCTCGATGGAGGTAATACCCTATGTCCTGCTTGATTAATATTGATGATGTGGGTATTACAAGAGTAGATCTACCACGAGATCAAGGAGGCTAAACCCTAGAAGCTAGCCTATGGTATGATTGTTGTTCGTCCTATGGACTAAAATCCTCCGGTTTATATAGTCACCGGAGGGGGCTAGGTTTACACAGAGTCGGTTACAATGGTAGGAGATCTACATATCCGTATCGCCAAGCTTGCCTTCCACGCCAAGGAAAGTCCCATCCGGACACGGGACGAAGTCTTCAATCTTGTATCTTCATAGTCTTGGAGTCCGGCCAATGATGATAGTTCGGCTATCCGGACACCCCCTAGTCCAGGACTCCCTCAGTCCACGAGGAAGCAACCTTGTCTATCCCACCATGGCCGTCGCCCACGAAGGACTTGCCTCACTAGCGGTAGATCTTCACGAAGTAGGCGATCTCCTTGCCCTTACAAACTCCTTGGTTCAACTCCACAATCTTGTCGGAGGCTCCCAAGTGACACCTAGCCAATCTAGGAGACACCACTCTCCAAGAAGTAACAAATGGTGCATTGATGATGAACTCCTTGCTCTTGTGCTTCAAATGATAGTCTCCCCAACACTCAACTCTCTCTCATAGGATTTGGATCTGGTGGAAAGAAGATTTGAGTGGAAAGCAACTTGGGGAAGGCTAGAGATCAAGATTCATATGGTAGGAATGGAATATCTTGGCCTCAACACATGAGTAGGTAGTTCTCTCTCAGAAATGGTAAGTTGGAAGTGTAGGTTTGTTCTGATGGCTCTCTCCATGAATGAGGAGGAGGTGGAGGGGTATATATAGCCTCCACACAAAATCTAACCGTTACACACAATTTACCAAACTCGGTGGGACCGATTCAATAGATTCGGTCGGACCGATTTAGTAAACCTAGTGACCGTTAGGATTTTTGGTGGGACCGACATGCAACTCGGTAAGACCGATTTGGTTAGGGTTAGGGCATAACGTAATCTCGGTAAGACCGATCACACAAACTCGGTGAGACCGATTTTGGTAATAAGCTTTCCAGAGAGTTGGTCAGGTAAACTCGGTGGGACCGATTTGCTCTTTTTGGTGAGACCGAAATGTTACAGAAGGGAAACAGAGAGTTTACATTGCAATCTCGGTGGGACCGATCGCTCACTTCGGTTGGACTGAAACATTACGAAGGGAAACAGAGAGATTACAATCCCATCTCGGTGAGACCGAGATCCCTATCGGTAGGACCGATTTGCCTAGGGTTTGTGGCAGTGGCTATGACATCCAAACTCGGTGGCGCCGGATAGAAAGAATCGGTGTGACCGATTTTTGCTTTAGGTTTAGGTCATTTGTGGATGTGAAAAAGTAGTTGGGGGTTTTTGGAGCATATCACCAAGCACATGAAGCAAGAGGCTCATTAAGCAACACCTCATCCCTCCTTGATAGTATTGGCTTTTCCTATAGACTCAATGTGATCTTGGATCACTAAAATGTAAAATGAAGAGTCTTGAGCTTTTGAGCTTGAGCCAATCCTTTGTCATTAGTATTTTGAGGGATCCACTTTCATCATCCATGCCATGCCATTCATTGAGCTTTCCTGAAATAATAGTCTTGGAATAGCATTAGCTCAATGAGCTATATGTTGTTATGAATTACTAAAACCACCTAGGGATACTTGCACTTTCAATCTCCCCCTTTTTGGTAATTGATGACAACATATAGATCAAAGCTTTGACAAATGATAATAAGATTCATTGCTTTGAGAAGTATGTGATAAGCAAGAGCTCCCCTTAAATTTGTGCATAGTTTAGGATTTGCTTTGGACTGCAAATGCACAAGGAATTAGGCCCATGGGTTACTCTTCCATGTCACATACATCTTGGTGGAGCGCTCAAAATGATAAAGATTGAATACATGCACTCATCACCAAGCAAAGTGAATGATCACATATGGATAGGTAAGATAATATCATCAAACATGCATAAGTGTAGCTTATGATCAAACACATGATCATCAATGTCTCACAAAAACAGCATAGTATCTCAAGCAATCAAAAGCAAACAAAGTTTAACCACCAAAGCAAGAGAGAACAAAAGCAACACTCTCTCTCTCGAAGCCTATGATCTATACATTTTTCTCCCCCTTTGGCAACAAGTTAGCAAAAAGTTCATAGAAAATGCATAGTGCTAGATCGACTCTTAGGCTTGATCTTCAGGTGGTGGTGTAGAGATGGCTCCTTGGACGAAGACTTCAGTTGAAGTGGGTGCAGCTGGAGGAGTTGGTGCTGGAGCTGGTTGCACTGGAGCTATAGGAGCTGTAGCTGGTGTAGATGATGTGGCTCTGGTGTCTGTCACAGGCACTGCAGCTGACCTCTGAGCTCTACGCACTCTGGCAAATACATTAGTGGTAGTCTTGCCCTTCCTCTCCTGCATGTCATCCAGTAGCTGCTCCACAACTGACTGAATCTCAGTTACTTTGACATCTAGATCATAGAATTTTTGTTCCATGATTCTTTCCAAGCTCTCCTGATTTTGAGTGAGGGTGGCCAATCCCTTCTCAATCCTCAGTGTTGATGCTATCAAGTAACCAAGCTTCTCCTGCTTGTTCTTCAAAAAGTACTCAGATGCCTCCTCTTGAGTTGGCATCTTGGCAGCCTTCTCTTTCCTTGCCTTCTCCTTCTTCTCTTGAGCTTGTAGTGATGATGATTCATTCTCATTCATGACAACCTGATTGTCCTCAAAGTCTGGATAGAGAGCAAAATGTTCCTTATCCAATAGATATTTTCCTGTGCCCATCTTTGAGTTAATCAACTCCTGAATCGGAGGGGCATATCCACAATTTCTCTTCTGGTCTGCTGCAGTCCTTTTAATGGTCTCAACCATAAGGCTCATGACCTTGAATTTCTGTGGCACATCAAACAAATGCAACATGTTGATTGCATGCCCTCTAATCATGTTGTGGTCACCAGACTTAGGCAACAGAGTGTGCCTTAGGATCTAGTTGATTGTTGGCAGCCCTGACAGAAGAAAGTGGACTGACCCAAACTTATGTGTCTCAATAGCTTTGTCTGGGATCTCCTTGTACATGTGTGCCATGGAATTGTGGTCCATCTTCTTCTTGGCATAGACATCCAAGTCATCTTCACTCTCCTTTGGGGCATTGATCAGTTTTGTCCATTCCTCAACAGTTGACTGGTACCTTGTACCTTCAGACATCCAAACTATCCTCCCATCTGGATAGAAGTGTGCTGTGGAGTAGAATTACATAATGAGTTCATCATTCCAGTTGGTGAGCTTTTGCCCAACAAAATCTGCAACTCCACAAGCAACAAAACTGTCTTGCACTCCAGGATAGTGTTCTTCATTTTCTTTCATGTAGGTCCAGTCGACCCATCTCATATCACACACTATGGGCTTCTTGTCCAACAAGATTGTCTCATAGAAGTCCTGATGTTCCTTTGTATGGAACCTATAATCAACAGCAGTCCTTCTCCTTGTGGCATATGGATCTGTCATCCTCCATAGCCTCAACCCTGAGTCTCTTCTGATGTTCATGTCCTCAGCCACAGGATGGGCATCATTATGGTCTGGTATCTTGGGCTTGAGCTTCCTCAGGACTTGTCCTTCTTCATCTTCCTCATCAGCAACTTCAGGCACTGGGGCCTTGTTCTTCTCAACAGCTGGAATACTCCTGGTATTCCTCTTTGGTGCAAGCTTGGGCTTGGGGGCAGCTTTGGGTGCTTCTTTGGGCTTTGATGTTGCAGCCCCTGACTTAATAGCATCACCCATCCGCTTTTGTGCCTTGGGTGCTGGTGCAGCAACCTCTTCTTCCTCTTCAGAGTCTCTCCTCATTGAGGGATTTCCAAGAACCTGGGCAGTAGTGGTTCTGGCTCTCTTCTTCTTCTTATCCTGAGCAGCAGCTTCATCTTCTGATTCAATGGTAAACTTCATGGTTTCTCCAGTGGGAACTTTCTTGGGTTTGGAAGTTGTGACTCTCTTTGCAGGTGCCTCTTTGGGTTCAGCCTTTTCAGGCACTTGAGTAGATTCTCTGACCTTCAACATAGGTGTCCTCTTGGCAGGAACCTTCCTATTGAGTCCAGGTTTAGTGTTCTTTGCTGAGGCATACTCCTTTTTAAGCACTACCTTCTTGGAGGTAGCCTCATCCTCTTCTGCTCTATAATCCTCATCCTGAGAATCTGAGGTTCTCTTCTTCCTTGTCCTGGTGGCAGCTTTAGGCAGATTGCTTGGGGTGCTCCTGCTGCCTTCATCTGAAGTGCTAGAGGGACTAGTGCCCTCACTCATGTGATTGTGCTCTTCTGACCTGTTCTGACTATCACTTTGGTCTGACATGCTACAAATCACTGACTGCTGAACCTGTGAAGAGTTATAGATGAGATAGAGGGGATGAGCATCACAAAATGCAGAGATTTTCGCAAAAGGATGACTCAAAAATTCAGTTTTAGTTTTCCACAGAAAGCATTTCAGATCAACCAATTTTCAAACTCGGTGATACCGAAGCAATTTTGGAACCTAAACTGATGAACTCGGTTGGACCGAGTCACAGTTCGGTGGCACCGAGACTGCTAGGGTTTCACAAAGTCCTAAAATCGGTCTCACCGATTAGCAATTCTCGGTCAGACCGAGAGTTACTAGTGCAATGGCGTTAGCCAAATCGGTGGGACCGAGTTTTTCAACTCGGTGGGTCCGAGATGGTTTCGGCGGAAACCTAACCCTAAATTTTTGAATCCCATCTAATCTAAGGATTGCATTGACTGGATAGGAGTGTTTCAATCGTGGCAAGAATCATTAAGAACACAATGTGCTAGGAATCGGACGAGGATAGCACTGTGATCGAGTCCATAGCCTAGCTTGGCGATGAACTCACTACGGCGGCAACGGCGGGGGTGAATTCTGTTGACGACGGCGGAGACCAGCGACAGGAGGCGGCTGGCGACGAGGAGACGATCCGGAGACCCTGATGGCAGAGCGAGCTATTGCGCGGGCGAAGAGGTTCGGAGAAATTTCCAAATTTTTGCCCGTGAGTTTATATAGCCCGACCCTGTTGGTGTGGCCGAGTGGAACAACACGGTGGCACCGAGATGCATAACTGTGTACAGTTACAGCAACTCGGTGTGACCGAAAAGTTCAAATCGGTTGCACCGAGATTGAAAACCTAGATCGACTTAGTGATCTCGGTAGGACCGAAATGGAGGAATCAGCCAGACCGAGAATCACAAAGAAGTTTTGGAAGTTTAAGTCTATGACAAATCGGGGACTCCGAGTGCTCCTCACACAGAGTGGTTCGAATCTGACTTGATCAAATTTTGTGATGTAGCATGAATAGAGTTTGAGACGAGAAAAGCATAGATAGCTAGAGAAGGTTCTTAGGCATTCTTGTCCATCCACTTGGCAAAAAGAAAAGGAAGCCAATCACTCAAAACAACAAGTGGATGTTCTTGAATGAGTAAAATATGCACCAACATGCTCACACAATAAGATGGCAAATGAAATATGTGGCAAAACATGAACAACCAATTCTAGCATCTATCAAACAATTGGCGATGACTAGGTCATCTATATATGCATATATTGACTTAGGAGTCAAATGAAAACATTTGATCATAGGTCATACTCATCGTTTAAGCTCAAGTGGGGTTACCACTTTTACATAATGCATTGATGTGTTCACACCATTAGAGTTGCTTTGACTCAATTCTTAGAGTTAAGCTCCCCCTAGATGTGAGATCCCCTTTTAGAGGGATGAACTAACCTTGGGTTGTGTCGATGATGACTTCATGTAGGTGTTGAAGATGTGGATGCTCAATGTTGATGTAGATCATTTGGAGCAATCCTTTGGAGTGAGTTGCACTTTCGACTTACCTACATGGGTTAGTCCCACAAGGAACAAACAAGAATATCCATAGACATAGAGTGAAGCATACACAAGATGATATCCACGAAATCATTAGGTTACCTTGTCCCTTGCCTTACCAACATGAGGGTTTTGTGACTCCTTGAACTAGTGCACGATGTGAAAGTTGATTACACTTGTCGTTGCCAAAAAGATATGTGTGAAGAATGTTGGCAGAGTCACCCTCAAGAACTCTCTAGTTCTTCTTCTTCGGGACCCACATCATCTTGATGGGAATCCTTGGAGTTGTAGTTGTACTTGATGATGTAGAACTTGACGTAGTCTTGGGAACCCACTTGACTGAGGCCTTAGGTGCTTCTTCAAATTCATCAATCTCTTCTTGAAGCTTGTCCTTGCCTTTGTTCTTGTGGTCTTGTGGTGGAAGACCATCTTGTGCTTGTGTTCCTTTGAAGGAAGTAGGATCATACTTCTCTTGTTGAGGAACAAACTTCGTCTTAGGGCATTGATCTTCTTCCCATTCAACTCCATTGGCATTGAACTTTCGTTCAAAACCAACATCTTGATTCTTCCGGTGCCTTCCTTGCTTGCGTACAATTTCCTCGAATTGCTTTCTCCCGGCAAGGCTCTTGTAAACACCTTTCTCTATAATTCCCTTCAATAAGCTATTTTCTTGCTCAAGTGTAACTTGGCTAAGAGAATCATTAGTGGAATCAAGAGAACTACTAGAAGCAACAATATTGGATTTGACATTATTATTGTTACTACTAGAGGAAGAATCTTTCTTGTACTTGTTACTAGACTTGACTTGAGGCATGTAAGTAGATAAGAGTAAACGCTTGGCAATGTAAGAAGAACTTTTCTTACGGAGATCATCATTGATTGCTTTTAAGAACTCATGCTCTTGCTCAAGATTGAGCTTTTCAAAGCGTAACTTCTCATGAGCCCTTAAAAGTTCTCGATGATCTTCGAAGATAGTTTCATGAGCTAACTTAAGAGTGTTTAGTTCTTTAGTTAGAAGCTCAATCTTCTCCTTATCATTGTCATTCGTTTTATCTTGATTAGCATGATTAATTGACGTTTCATCATAGTATTCATCACTAGAGTTGTCAACAAGTAAATCATCATCCACAAGTAAGTCATCTTCATCACTATTGAAATCAACATACTCAGGATGTGTTACCTTTGGACCTTTGGCCATGAAGCATCTTCCAATTCCTTCATTTGGTGAATCAAATATGTCGTAGGAGTTGGTTGACACAAGTGCTAGACCGGAAACACCTTCATCTTGAGTATATTCGGAGTCGGAATGATAGCTTCTCTCGGAGTGATTGTCGGAGTCGGAGCCGGATACCCATTCACCAACATGAGCTTGATGTCTTTGTTTTGTGTAGCTCCTTGATGACTTGTCCTTACTTTCCGAATCCTTGCTTCTCCATGAGGGTCTTCGTTCATAATGATCATCTCTACTCCTCCTCTCTCTAGGTGGTGATTCTTCTCTTTTGCTTCTTCTTTTTGGAGAATCTTCTCTTATTTTGTAGGGTGTCGTACACTCATTGGAATAGTGTCCGGGTCTCCCACAATTGTAGCAATTTCGCTCTCGACTAGAAGATCTTTTATCATTGTAAGACCTTGACTTGGAACTTCTTTCCTTGCTTCTACTCTTGTAGAATTTGTTGAAGTTCTTCACCATTAAGCTCAATTCTTCATTGAAGTTTTGTTTCTCACTTGATGATGTGGGGGCTTCACTTGAGGCTTTGTAAGCACCACTTGACTTGTTGTGAAGTTCCTCCTTATCCTTAAGTGACATCTCATGAGCAACAATTCTTCCAATGACTTCGGTTGGCTTGAGATCTTTGTAGTTTAGCATCATTTGGATCAATGTGCACACGGTATCATACTTTCCATACAATGCTCTTAGGATCTTCTTGATGATGAATCTGTCGGTCATCTCTTCACTCCCTAAGCCGGCAATCTCATTTGTGATAAGTGCAAGCCTAGAGTACATTTCAGCGACACCTTCACCATCCTTCATTTTGAACTTGTCAAGCTGACTTTGGAGCACATCCAACTTGGATTCCTTGACGGAGTCGGTACCTTCATGCATATCAATCAAAGTATCCCAAATTTCCTTTGCATTCCCAAGACGGCTGATTTTGTTGAATTCTTCGGGGCACAATCCGTTGAAGATGATATCACAAGCTTGAGCGTTGTATTGCAGCATCTTCAATTCTTCCGCATTAGCTTCACGGTTCGGCTCTCTCCCATCAAAGAATTCACCTTTCAAGACAATACAAATAATTGCCCAAACGGCGGGGTTATGTCCGAGAATATGCATTTTCATCTTATGCTTCCAACTAGCAAAATTAGTACCATCAAAGTAAGGACCTCTACGGTGATAATTTCCCTCACTAGACGCCATACTCTCCTAGGTTGTGAAACCAAGGCTATGACCATCAAAAGCTATGAAAATCAAAGCAAATGGAGACCAAAGCTCTGATACCACTTGTAGGACCTTGAAGTATGTCTAGAGGGGGGTGATTAGACTACTTGACCAATTAAAAACTTAAGCTTTTCCCAATTTTAGAGTTTGGCAGATTTAGCTATCTTGGAACAAGTCAAGCAATCATCACACAATTCAAGCAAGCATGCAAAGAGTATATAGGCAGCGGAAATTAAAGCATGCAACTTGCAAGAAAGTAAAGGGAAGGGTTTGGAGAATTCAAATGCAATTGGAGACACGGATATTTTGGCGTGGTTCCGATAGGTGGTGCTATCGTACATCCACGTTGATGGAGACTTCAACCCACGAAGGGTAACGGTTGCGCGAGTCCACGGAGGGCTCCACCCACTAAGGGTCCATGAAGAAGCAACCTTGTCTATCCCACCATGGCCGTCGCCCACGAAGGACTTGCCTCACTAGCGGTAGATCTTCACGAAGTAGGCGATCTCCTTGCCCTTACAAACTCCTTGGTTCAACTCCACAATCTTCTCGGAGGCTCCCAAGTGACACCTAGCCAATCTTGGAGACACCACTCTCCAAGAAGTAACAAATGGTGCGTTGATGATGAACTCCTTGCTCTTGTGCTTCAAATGATAGTCTCCCCAACACTCAACTCTCTCTCATAGGATTTGGATCTAATGGAAAGAATATTTGAGTGGAAAGCAACTTGGGGAAGGCTAGAGATCAAGATTCATATGGTAGGAATGGAATATCTTGGCCTCAACACATGAGCAGGTAGTTCTCTCTCAGAAATGGTAAGTTGGAAGTGTAGGTTTGTTCTGATTGCTCTCTCCATGAATGAAGAGGAGGTGGAGGGGTATATATAGCCTCCACACAAAATCTAACCGTTACACACAATTTACCAAACTCGGTGTGACCGATTCAACAGATTCGGTCGGACCGATTTAGTAAACCTAGTGACCATTAGGATTTTCGATGGGACCGACATGCAACTCGGTAAGACCGATTTGGTTAGGGTTAGGGCATAACGTAATCTCGGTAAGACCAATCACACAAACTCGGTGAGACCGATTTTGGTAATAAGCTTTCCAGAGAGTTGGTCAGGTATACTCGGTGGGACCGATTTGCTCTTTTCGGTGAGACCGAAATGTTACAAAAGGGAAACAGAGAGTTTACATTGCAATCTCGATGGGACCGATCGCTCACTTCGGTTGGACCGAAACGTTACGAAGGGAAACAGAGAGATTACAATCCCATCTCGGTGAGACCGAGATCCCTATTGGTAGGACCGATTTGCCTAGGGTTTGTGGCAGTGGCTATGACATCCAAACTCGGTGGCGCCGGATAGAAAGAATTGGTGTGACCGATTTTGGCTTTAGGTTTAGGTCATTTGTGGATGTGAGAAAGTAGTTGAGGGTTTTTGGAGCATATCACCGAGCACATGAAGCAAGAGGCTCATTAAGCAACACCTCATCCCTCCTTGATAGTATTGGCTTTTCCTATAGACTCAATGTGATCTTGGATCACTAAAATGTAAAATGAAGAGTCTTGAGCTTTTGAGCTTGAGCCAATCCTTTGTCATTAGTATTTTGAGGGATCCACTTTCATCATCCATGCCATGCCATTCATTGAGCTTTCCTGAAATAATAGTCTTGGAATAGCATTAGCTCAATGAGCTATATGTTGTTATGAATTACCAAAACCACCTAGGGATAGTTGCACTTTCACCATGGTAGAGATTTGAGAGAGAGAGAGAGAGGGCGAGCGAGGGGAGGATATAGATGAGAATGCCGGCGGGACGACGTGAGCAAGGTAGTATTTATTGGCGGCCAGAATCTAGATCGACAGGAACAGTACACACGCCGATCGCTGGAATTTACGAGTACTGTAGTTTGAATTACACATGATTCCCGCATTAGAATCCGTGTGTGAACATAATAGCTGACGGTTTCCAATACAGAACCGTGTATGATTAATAACCCCGCCATTCACCTTCCAAACCTCAAGGCGCGAAATAGAGTGCCAATTGTGTGGGGCGGTTTTCTTGCCAGATCTTTAATTTTATTTTTTGAACACCAGATATTTACATCATCTGAAGATTTTTTAACTCGCTCACAAGTACACAAAAAATATGATTTTTCAAACTGTTATGGTTAGCCGTTGCATGTAGATGTAGTTCAAATTTGAATTACGGTCATTAAATGGCTAGAAGATCACTTAAATGTCTTTAAAAGGTTAAATGACCCCTACATTTTCCAAATTTTCACATGACAGTTGTATTAGTGCACGTTAAACGTAGAAAAAAAATTGAAGGCCGTAAGGGGAAGCTATCTCCCGTTCATCATCAAACATGCATTGTTCCCTCTCGGAACCACTAGCCTTCTACTGAGTTGCTCCGGTTTGTGAGGGGTGTGTGTCCAAACATGCCAATTTTTTTACCATATCATCTTGGTGGCATGACATTACATCAAGCAAGTTTTCATGTTTTTCTGATCATTTTTTAATTTTTTGGAATTAAAATGCCATGGCACTCCATGCAAACATATGCATGTGTCTATGTCGTGAGACCAATATGTTTGAAAATTCCTTCTAATTTACTGCACATGGGATTAACTCGCACGCAAGTACACAAATATGATTTTTCAAACCATTATGGTTAGCCGTTGCATGTAGATGTAGTTCAAATTTGAACTGCGGTCATTAAATGGCTAGAAAATCACTTAAATGTCTTCAAAAGGTCAAATGACCCCTGAAGTTTTCCAAATTTTCACATGATAGTTGTATTAGTGCACGTTACACGTAGAAAAATTTGAAGGCCATAAGAGGAAGCTATCTCCCATTGTTCCCTCTCGAAACCACGAGCCTTCTAGTGAGTTGCTCCGGTTTATGAGGGTGTGTGTCCAAACTTTCGTCAAATATGCCAAAAAAATTACCACATCTTCTTGGTGGCATGACATTACATCAACCAAGGTTTCATGTGTTTCTGATCTTTTTTTAATTTTTTGGAACTTAAATGACATGGCACTCCATGCTTAATTGTGTCATAGCTGCTAGACCAATATGTTTGAAAATTCCTTCCAATTTACTACAGATGGAATTAAATTGCACACAAGTACACAAATATGATTTCTCAAACCCTTATGGTTAGCCGTTGCATTACATCTAGTTCTAATTTGAATTGCGGTCATTAAATGGCTAGAAAATCACTTAATTAATGTCTTCAAAAGGTCAAATGGCCTGAAAATGAGATGAATTGCAATTGTTTGATGATTGAGAATGAAGTTTGCTAGTTTTCAAGAAAGTTTATGGTCTATGCTTTGACATGTGAATTGCTTGTTACTTTATCGTGAGAAGTTTTATGAGATGAACTACTGTTATGACATATTATCATGCTAGAAAAGGTGATTGAAATTATCATTGATCAAACTTGTGCACCTTCTAGCAGTCACACTTCATAAATTATTTCTTTTATCATTTACCTACTCGAGGACGAGTAGGAATTAAGCTTGGGGATGCTGATACATCTCCAACGTATCTATAATTTATGAAGCATTCATGCTATTTTATCATCTATTTTGAATGATTATGGGCTTTATTATACACTTTTATATTACTTTTGGGACTAACCTATTAACCGGAGGCCCATCCCATATTGTTGTTTTATTGCGTGTTTCAGTATTTCGAAGAAAAGGAATATCAAACGAAGTCCAAACGGAATGAAACCTTCGGCAGCATGATTTTTTTGGAAGAATATGATCCTGGAGACTTGGAGTTCACGTCAGAAGATCCTCGAGGAGGCCAAGAGATAGGGGGGCGCCCCCCCCCCCTACTGGGCATGCCCCCCTATCTCGTGGGCCCCTCGAGCACCTCCCGACCGAATTCTTTTGCCTATATAGTCCCACGTACCCTAAAAACATCCACGGAGAAGATAGATCAGGAGTTCCGCCGCCGCAAGCCTCTGTAGCCACCAAAAACCTCTCGGGAGCCTGTTCCGGCACCCTGTCGGAGGGGTAACCATCACCGGTGGCCATCTTCATCATCCCGGCGCTATCCATGACGAGGAGGGAGTAGTTCACCGTCGGGGCTGAGGGTATGTACCAGTAGGTATGTGTTTGATCTCTCTCTCTCTCTCGTGTTCTCTCTATGGCACGATCTTGATGTATCGCGAGCTTTGCTATTATAGTTGGATCTTATGATGTTTCTCCCCCTCTACCCTCTTGTGATGAATTGAGTTTCCCTATTGAAGTTATCTTATCGGATTGAGTCTTTGATTTGAGAACACTTGATGTATGTCTTGCCGTGTTTATCTGTGGTGACAATGGGATATCACGTGCCACTTGATGTATGTTTTGGTGACCAACTTGCGGGTTCCGCCCATGAACCTATGCATAGGGGTTGGCACACGTTTTCTTGACTCTCCGCTAGAGACTTTGGGGCACTCTTTGAAGTACTTTGTGTTGGTTGGATGAATTTGAGATTGTGTGACGCATATCGTATAATCATGCCCATGGATACTTGAGGTGACAATGGAGTATCTAGGTGACATTAGGGTTTTGGTTGATTTGTGTCTTAAGGTGTTATTCTAGTATGAACTCTTGAATAGATCGATCCGAAAGAATAACTTTGAGGTGGTTTTGTACCCTACCATAATCTCTTTGTTTGTTCTCCGCTATTAGTGGCTTTGGAGTGACTCTTTGTTGCATGTTGAGGGATTGTTATATGATATATATATGTTATTATTGTTGAGAGAACTTGCACTAGTGAAAGTATGAACCCTATGCCTTGTTTCCTACCATTGAAATACCGTTTACGCTCACTTTTATCATTAGTTACCTTGTTGTTTTTATATTTTCAGATTAGAAAAACCTATATCTACTATCTACATTGCACTTGTATCACCATCTCTTCGCCGAACTAGTGCACCTATACAATTTACCATTGTATTGGGTGTGTTGGGGACACAAGAGACTCTTTGTTATTTGGTTGCAGGGTTGCTTGAGAGAGACCATCTTCATCCTACGCCTCCCACGGATTGATAAACCTTAGGTCATCCACTTGAGGGAAATTTGCTACTGTCCTACAAACCTGTGCACTTGCAGGCCCAACAACGTCTACAAGAAGAAGGTTGTGTAGTAGACATCAAGCTCTTTTCTGGCGCCGTTGCCGGGGAGGTGAGTGCTTGAAGGTATATCTTTAGATCTTGCAATCGAATCTTTTTGTTTCTTGTTTTATCACTAGTTTAGTTTATAAAGGAATACAAAAAAATGGAGTTAAGTTTGTCTCATACGCTTCATCTTTTTAATATCTTTCGTGAGAATGATGGAAAGGAAAATTGTGCTCAAGTGCTAGATGAAGAATGCATTAAAATGCTTGGTACTAGATCTTTGTATGATGAGCATGATTGCAATGTTGTTATTATGAATTCCTTGAATATCCATGATGCTAATGATATGCAAAACCACAAGCTTGGGGAAGCTATGTTTGATGAATATGATTTATTTTGTCCTCCAAGCTTTGATGAGCAAATTTATTTTGATGATAGCATGCCTCCTATTTATGATGATTATATTGATGAAAGTGGGTTTGGAAGAGTGTCAACTTTAGAAAGTAGTGATCCCACTATTTTTGAGGATGTTGAATCTTATTGTGATGAACATGAAAGTGGATTTGGAAGAGTGTCAACTTTATTTAGTGATGATTCCACTATTTCGGAAGAGGTTCCAATTGATTATGAGAACAAAGTTGCTATATATGATGATTATTGTGATGACTTGTATGCTATTAAGAATAATGATAACCATGAAACTTGTCATCATGATTTTAGTTTTTAATTGGATTATGCCTCACATGATAATTATTTTGTTGAGTTTGCTCCAATTCATGAGAAGAATTTTGCTTATGTGGAGAGTAGTAAATTTCTATGCGTGTAGATCATGAAAAGAATGCTTTAGGTGCTGGTTATATTGTTGAATTCATTCATGATGCTACTGAAAATTATTATGAGGGAGGAATATTTGCTTGTAGGAATTGCAATAATGTCAAGTTTCCTCTCTATGTGCTTCAAGTTTTGAAGTTATGCTTGTTTTGCCTTCATATGCTTGTTGATTATTGTTCCCATAAGTTGTTTGCTCACAAAATCCCTATGCATAGGAAGTGGGTTAGGCTTAAATGTGCTAGTCATATGCTTCATGATGCTCCCGTTATGTTTCAATTCTTATCTTTTATGTGAGCATCATTGTTATCATCATGCCTAGCTAGAAAGGCATTAAAGAAAAATGCTTGTTGGGAGACAACCCAATATATATCCTTACTGTTTTTGTGTGTTCACATGATTATGCTACTGTAGGAATCATGTTTTATAGCTTTTGTTTCAATAAAGTGCCAAGTAAGACCTTTAGGATAGCTTACGTTGATAGTTGTGTTGATCCTGCTGAGAATCAGAAACTTTTGCACCCAGTACATTAGTTTTGTTAATTCACACAAACATGATTCTGATCTGATTCTTTTTTCTCTTGATTTGCACAATAATTTCTTAGGACTTCCTAATTTTGT
This sequence comes from Triticum dicoccoides, assembly GCF_002162155.2. Taxonomy (NCBI): domain Eukaryota; kingdom Viridiplantae; phylum Streptophyta; class Magnoliopsida; order Poales; family Poaceae; genus Triticum; species Triticum dicoccoides. Next base: position 460,777,142 of record NC_041381.1, on the reverse strand, counting down.
AGGATTTGTGGAGTTCCAGAAGTATACGTTTTATACAGATTACTACAGACTGTTCTGTTTTTGACAGATTCTGTTTTCTATGTGTTGATTGCTTATTTTGATGAATCTATGAGTAGTATCGAAGGGTATGAACCATATATAAGTTGGAGTACAGTAGATATTACACCAATATGAATTTAGAATGAGTTCATTACAGTACCTAAGTGGTGGTTTTATTTTATTATACTAACGGAGCTTACGAGTTTTCTGTTGAGTTTTGTGTTGTGGAGTTTTCAAGTTTTGGGTAAAGATTCGATGGACTATGGAATAAAGAGTGGCAAGTGCCTAAGCTTGGGTATGCCCAAGGCACCCCGAGATAATATTCAAGGAGAACCTACCAATCCTGTCTTAACATCCGACCAGATGCTCCTTCCCCTCCCGAAACCTGCCCCGGGCGACTTCCTCGTCTCCTCTAGGAATCGCCGGTGGCTGATCCCTGAAAACAGAGAAACCACGAAAATCAATCCCGATATGCTCCCCTAAAATCCTACCCAAACAAACCCCAGGCGCTCAGCCAATATCAAAAGCCATCTTAGAGTGACTGCCGCGACCGTCGAGAACTTGAAGAACCGCATCGCGGATCTGAAGGTTCAATTGGAGATCGTTAAGGCCAATCTTATTTTATTCCATTTCTCCCTTGATGACAGAAAGGGGCCGCCAGATCCAGCACGTGAGCAATCAACAGGGCAAAAATCAAATTCCAGCATTAAGGGACTTGAAGAGCAGGACGATTCATGGAGGCCGTTTCTGCTCAAGGAGATGGAAGGGCTCCCATTCACGGGGAGTAATTTGGAGCATAATGAAGGTATTAACAAGGCCATGGAGGATTTTCTATTTAGGGGAGGCTCTGCTCTGTATAATCCATCACCAGCCCCTCGTATCCAGTGTTGTGCTAATCCGTGGCACGGCAGGTGTTCGTACTTTTGCCTCATGGCTGAAGGAAGTCCACCAGAAAAAGGGTCTTGGGGAGACGTCGGGAGATGTTGATGCAGCTGCATTGGGGGCGATCGGGTCTGGGTATGCTGCTGGTACCTCGGCCGACCTGCATGTCGACCTTCCCCTCTCCACCAAGCTCCAGCGGCCGGGGAAGGAGATTGCCAAGACCGAGAAGGGCCGGGTGAAGAAGACCCTGGTCATCAACATGACTGGGGCCCGGAAGGCGGTGAAGGCTCGCTTCCTGGCGGTCGGACTTTTTTTGTCTGTTATGCTGGTGAATTCCAAGCAATTGATCGACCACATGAAGAAGGTTTGGAAGGTGCGAGGGGAGCTTGGTGACCATGAACTGGTTGCGGTGGAAGGGCGAAAATTTGTCCTTGAATTCTCTGAAGATGGTGACCAGCAGCACGTCATCAAGGGGGGGCCGTGGCAGTACAGGGGCGATGCGTTCCTGGTTGTTGGCATGGAGTATGGAGTTGATCCTACTTCGGTTAGTTTTTCTCATGTTCCGATGTGGGTACAGTTCAGAGGCATCCCTTTTTACCTTCTCACCAAGGAGCTTGCTCGCAGCCTGGGTGAGCAGGTTGGAACAGTGGTAATGATTGACAATCATGCGAGAGGCAATATTTGCGACAAGTTCCTCCGAGTGAGAGTGCTGCTGCCTTTGTTCTCTGCTCTGCAGAAGGAGATCACGCTTGCGGATGAGATATCAGATGAAGAGGTAATTGTTTACCTGAGGTACGAGAGATTGCCAAATTTCTGTTTATTCTGTGGTTTCATAGGGCACATGGAAGCGAGGTGTGATTTCCCAAAGGCAGAAAAGAAGCTCAGGTACAGTAAGGAGCTTGGTGTTTTCCCGGTCCATTTTGATGATCCCCGTGCGTGGTTTCTACCCGAGAAAATGGGGCAAGCTTCGGTTCCCCAATCGTCAACCCTCCCTTGGCGTGCCCCCAATCCTGCCAGCAAGGCCATGGCTATGTCAGAAATGGAATAGATGCGGGACATTGTTGCCCACCTCTCGTTGGGCGATGAGATGGATACTTATTCAAACAGGGAAATTCAAGGTGCAAGTGCACCGGCTGACTCTGAGGCTGGGGCAAAATCTGATGAGACACGAAACTTTGATGGAAAAAATACCAGGGTGGACGCAACCTCGACAGAAGACTCCACAAGCCTAAAAATGGCTGACTGCATTAACACCTTGCCCCCTACTGTGTGCAACAAGTCCATGGCTGATGAGAACAAGGAAAAAGTGTCAGATGAGCACCAGGCGGTGGCTGGAGTGAATGTGTATGCGTCGGTGTCCAACTCTACGGCCCCTGCTTCGACCCAGGAAGCACCGATGATCATGGAGACAAATACTGCAGTGGCTCTCCCGGTGGTTGCTATTTTGCCGCTGGCCCCTGCTGCAACTGTCTCTACTACATCAATGACAGTGGCAGGGGGGCTGACCCAGCAATGGGTGAGGATGCCTTGGCGCCTAGGGAGGAGGATGACCGGCCCAATGCTTATACAATTGGGCAAAAGAAGGCGGAGCCACAAGGTTCAGAGAAGGTTGCAAAGGACCAAAAGAAAGAAAATGCGGGTAAATATTCAAATTCAGAGATACTCCAGGGCAATGGCAAAGCGCGTGAAAAGGGTGGTGGTATGGCCACCTCTGTCCTAGGCAAGAGGGGTAACCGTAGTGAGGTGGGCAGTGTCATTCCGTCAGAGGATAGTGCAGGGGAAGAGACAGAAAGAAACAAGAGGAAGAAAGGGGTAAAGACAGGTGGACAGGGAGATGGCAAGGATGGTACAGGTGGTACGGAAGCGATCGGCCCTGGGGCTGCCGGCAAACTGACGGGCGCTAAAGACGGTGCCCGTCAGGAACCATGACAGTCCTAAGTTGGAACTGCCGGGGCTTGGGGCAACCCCGGACAGTTCAGGAACTTGTGTGTCTAGTGCACACGTACAAGCCTAAGCTTGTGTTCTTATCAGAAACTCGGCAAAGCAACTCTTATGTCAATAAGTTGAGATGGAGGTTAGGTCTTAAACATTGTATAGCGCAACCCGGTGTTGGCAAGGGAGCCGGTATTGCACTCTTTTATGATGAAACTGTCGAAGTAATAAAGCTTGTCGTTGGCCCGAGGTACATTGATGTGTTAATTCGTTTACATTCTAATGATATGCAATGGCGTGGTACCTTTATTTACTGTGAACCTAGAACTCATGAAAGGCACAATGTGTGGGAAGTATTGAGAAGAATTAAGGGCCAGTCTAATGCACCATGGCTGATGGTTGGAGACTTCAACGAGACGATGTGGCAATCGGAACATCTCTCAGCTTCAAAAAGGTCGGAGAAGCACATGGAGAACTTTAGGAGAGTGCTCTCGGATTGTAACCTATTTGATCTTGGGTACAAGGGCCCCAGCTGGACATACAACAACAAGCAGGGAGGAAGGAAAAATGTAAGGGCCAGGTTGGACAGGGGGGTCGCATCACCTGCTTGGTCTGAAAAGTTCAGAAATTCCTCAGTGGAACACATATGTAGCTCAAGGTCAGATCATTTCCCTGTACTAGTGCGGTTGGGAGGCCGGAAGGAATGGCGACCTATGAAGGTGAGTGGAAAGCAACAAAAATCCAAGCCTTTTAGATATGAACAAATGTGAGAACGGGTTTCATCCCTGTAGAACACCATCTCAGATGGATGGAACGACCTGGGCTCAGTGGTAAACTTACATGAAGTGGGTACAAAGATTAAACATAAGCAACAAGTCCTAAAGGCGTGGGATGATAGGGATTTCGGATCAGTAATTAAGAAAACTGCAGAACTCAGAAACAAACTCAGTATCCTATGGAGCTCCCCTTATTCACCTATGCGAGATAGAAAAATTCAGAAATGTTCAGAGGAACTTGACGAGGTGCTGCTCAGAGAAGAGCTTATGTGGAGACAAAGATCTAGAGCTACCTATGTGCGTGAAGGGGATCGCAACACAAAATGGTTCCAAAGGAAAGTAACTTGGAGGAAAAATAAGAACGAGATTACTAAGCTAAAGGACAGCGGCGGGGTCTGGAAGGAAGATAGCAAAGCGGTCAAAGAAATGACAAGGGAGTTTTTCCAGAATCTATACGAGAGAGAGAGAGATATGTGGAACCACATGAGTTACTGGACCTGGTTCAAAAGAGGGTCACGGACAACATAAATAGCAGATTAACAAGAGCGTTCACGGTGGAGGAGATCAGTGACTCGCTCTTCCAGATAGGCCCGCTCAAAGCGCCGGGACCGGATGGGTTCCCCGCCCGGTTTTACCAGCAGAATTGGGATGTGATGAAAGAAGACGTCATAAATGGAGTGTTGGATTTTTTTGAGAGGGAGACATTGCCGGAAGGGATTAATGATACAATGATCGTCCTCATCCCAAAAGGAAAGGACCCTCGGTCTTTGAAGGATTATCGGCCAATTAGTTTATGCAATGTCATTTATAAAGTGATATCCAAGTGCCTCGTCAATCGCCTCCGGCCTTTTTTGGATGATATAATTTCCGAGATGCAAAGTGCGTTTATCCCTAGGCGGTTGATTACGGATAATGCCACCATTGCCTTTGAGTGTTTTCATAAGATCCAACATAGCGTCAGCAGACACAATACCCACTGTGCGTATAAACTTGACTTAGAAAAACCGTATGATAGAGTGGACTGGAACTTCTTGGAGGGGGTCCTGCAAAAAACTGGTTTTGATCTGAAATGGGTTTCTTGGATTATGCACTGTGTCCGGTCGGTCAGGTTTTTAGTCAGATGTAATGGGGAGTTACTAGAACCTTTTATTCCGTCAAGAGGTCTACGGCAAGGTGACCCACTTAGCCCTTATCTCTTTCTTTTTGTGGCCGATGGCCTAGTGACACTTATGAAGAAGGAGACCGAGGCGGGAAACCTGACACCCATCAAAATTTCTAGAAATAGCCCCGGCATATCAAACCTCTTGTTTGCTGATGATAGTTTGATTTTCTTCAAGGCCTCGGTGGAGGAAGTTGTAACAATGAAAAGGGTTTTATCCACGTTCCAGAGATGCACGGGTCAGTTGCTGAGTGAAAGTAAATGATCTTTGCTTTTTAGCGAACAGTGCCCTAAGGAAGTTAGGGATAATATTAAAGAGACCCTTGGAGTGGTATCTTCATCTTTTAAGAGTAAGTACATAGGACTACCAACTCCTGAAGGTAGAGTGAAAGATGAGAACTTCCAGTCAATCATGGATAGATTCAGAAAAAGATGTAGTGATTGGTCAGAGAAATTCATGGCTTATGCTGCTAAAGAAGTTCATGTCAAATCGGTTGTGCAGGCACTCCCTTGCTTCACCATGGGTGTCTTTCTATTATCCAAAGGTTTTTGCGATAAGTACGAGAAGATGATCAGAAACTTCTGGTGGGGTGATGAGGAAGATCATCGCAAGGTTCATTGGATGTCATGGGAGCATATGATTCGGCCTAAACGGGCAGGAGGTATTGGCTTCAGAGATATGCATCTGTTCAACTTAGCACTTTTAGCAAAGCAGGTTTGGAGGCTGATCCAAAAGCCAGACAGTCTATGTGCTAGAGTGCTTAAGTCTAAGTATTTCCCTCACGGGAATCTGCTAGATACGGTCTTCTCATCAGATGCTTCACCTGTGTGGAGGGGTATTGAGGCGGGGCTAGAGTTACTGAAAAAAGGAATTATTTGGAGGGTGGGGGATGGGAGAAAGATCCAAATTCAGCGAGACCAATGGATCCCACGCAAGGAGGGGTTGAAGACGGCTTCTTTCAAGAGGCGCTCGCGTCTCCGGTGGGTAAACCAGCTCATCCTCCCGGACAGGAAAGAATGGAACGTGGAACTCATAAATCAAATTTTCCAAGAGTTTGATGCTAACAAAATTTGCAAGATACCCATTGCAAAATCAGAAGTGGGGGATTGCATTGCCTGGCACCCTGAAAAGAATGGTTTATTCACAGTAAAAAGCGCCTACAAATTGGCTTATGCTAGTCAAGGGCAGGTTAGTCAGTTTCCATTGAGCTCTACAAGGGAGGCAAACGATCAGAGTATTTGGGACCTCGTTTGGAAAGCTAGGGTCCCCACGAAAGTTAGAATCTTTGGGTGGAGGATTGCAACTAATACCCTCGCTACAAAGCAGAACAAATTTAGACGGACCCTTGCTCTCGATTCTACGTGCAACATCTGCGGAAATGGAGTGGAAAATGAATTCCATGCAGTAGTTGAATGTACTAGAAGCAGGGCTCTAAGACATGAGATGAGAGAGTTCTGGGCTCTTCCATCCGAGCTAGCGTTCAAGTTTACTGGCACTGACTGGCTGCAGCATCTGCTCGGCACTTGTTCTGAAGACATGCAGGCGAAGATCCTTCTTTTACTCTGGAGATGCTGGCACCTGCGAGATGATTGTGTACATGGCAAAGGAAATGAGCTGATTCGTCATTCTGTTAACTTCCTGGTCCAGTATGAGGATGAACTGAATATGGCTGGCCTTGACGTGATTTCAGAGAAAGGCAAAGAGCAGATTAATGCTGCGCCATACTATCCAGTACGGCAAAGCATGCTTTGGTCAGCGCCACCCCCGGGGTTTGCAAAAATTAATTCAGACGCCGGCTTTGACCTTGACAGTGGTCAGGGTTGGGCAGGTGCTGTTGTCAGAGATCACCGGGGCTACGTCTTCTTGTCGGTCGGAAGCTTGCTTCCTATTTCGGCGAGCATAGAGGAAGCCGAGGCACGGGCTGCTCTGTTTGGGTTACAGTCGCTGGCCAATGCCTATAATGGACCGATCGTTTTGGAGCTGGACTGCAAGTCAGTTGCTGAATACTTAAATTCGGAGGAGGCGTGCTTGGCCACTTGCTATGCAGTGATACAGGATATTAAGCAACTGCTTGGGGTATTCGCCTCATACAAAGTGTGTTTTGCTGGAAGGAAGAGCAATGGATTGGCTCATGAGCTGGCGATGGAGGCGAGGATGCATGGAAACTTTCGGATTATTGCAGGAGTTCCTGATAGGCTTAGAGAGTTGATGCAGTCTGAAGAGGGGAGCTCAACGGAGAAGCTGTTCTGGTTGCAATACCTTGCGCCAGAGCATCCGGTGCCCTTTAGCAATCAGCTGAAACAGCTGTCCGAATTGCATAGGGTGGCCGAACTGGCCATGAAGGATTTGATAATCTGTTTATGGCCTGCCAAAGCCATACCCACTAGTTACTTCGGGCTCGTGAAGCGGCTGGTCAATGCCTGCCCATGGCTTGATGCCATCAAGCAGTCGGTCTGCATCGAAGGTGCACGGATGGCCTTCGCCCGTGTCAAGGTGCAGTGGGCGAAGATTGACGTTGTCAAGCTCGCGACCGAGGGACCGCCCGCGGGCAAGAAGCACTGCACGCCCAAGTGGTATTTTGATGATGTCCTGAAGGGATCCCGCATTGTAGAGGGCCAGTGTGCGAAAGACATTATCGTCGAATGAATACATTCATGTTATCCCGTCCTGTATTATGAAACAAAGCCGATATGTAATATAATGCTTGTTGTTTACTTAAAATTTTACCTCCTGTGCAGCCGTTTTTAGTAAATCTGGGAGTTGGCCAGTTGTCGGCTTTAGCTCCCATGTAGGTAGTATGGGGGTGTTCGGGTTGAAACCTAAACACTCTTGATCCAAGAGTTTGGTCCTTGAAGGAGGTGTTTAGCGCAGCGAACCAGGCAATCAGACTATGTGGCTTTATCACCCTCACTTAGCCATAGGAGTTTGAAAATAGAAATGTAGGCGCAACCCCTAGTTAGTATTTGTTAATCCGGACTAGGGTGTTATAGACACCTGATCGGGTGGAGGCCGATCCATCGCATAATGCGGGGAAAAATCGCAAGAGATTTTAACCTCTGAATAGCTGACCAGCTCTCGCCGCATCATGACAGTTAGTTTTCTGCTTTCTCTATTGAGGTGTTTACTCGGATAAACCAGAAACACAATCGCAGTAGTTCTCCCTGTACTACCCTAGCCGATAGTACGAAACGTAAGGTAGTAAGCACAGGAGCCGGGCAACCCAACTATTGACCAAAGACATGATTCGGAGCCAATGCATATAATTCTAAATTTGGGGTGCCAAACTACACTGTAAAAAGTGTTCGGACTTTGTTGTCGTAGTATGGGGCGCAATAAAGCCCCTAGCGAATTGAAGCGTACCAAAGTGTACGGGTGCAATCGATAAGAATAGCAAAATAAAAATGAAGTAGTAAGCCAGTGACACATAAGTTGGGCCGCAAACTGTTTCCATTATAATTTGAGTAATACGTCAAAGCGTATTTGTACAAATAGTGCGATAAGCAACAGGGTTATTTAACATGCCAAGGCCAAGGGGGAGCTGCGTGCGGGTCCTGAAAACAGGTAGAGTGATCGTCAAGAAGACCACCTAGAGATTCTTTCACACGTCTGTGCTGCCTGCCGCCTTGGTATATTCATCCTTCAAAATGATCGATGATCAGGCCGTCGTGAGGGGCCTGTGGAAAAGAAACCTAAAAGGGAAACAAGGAAAAAGGGAAAGTATGTGTGTCCAGGGAAGGTCGAGCCGTATTATGGACCACAATCGCGTTATGCCTCCGTCCTTGCCCATGGTATTTTGAGTGCGTAGTTATGTACGCGCGGTACATACGCCGCTATTTGGTCGGGACTGAGATGGAGGCCGAATTGCTAGTCGAACTCCTGACGAGCTGGACTGTCCTGCTGCGGAGTAGTCCGGACACGTTTGACGGTGTCCGGGAGCTTGGCCGTTGAATTAAAGTTTTGCTTGATAAGGCCGCTCTGTACTCCCGCTTCCAGGGCTGCGGTGTGCTCCTCGGTACGGAGGGAGCGTTCCGTGTTTCCATTGACTGTTATGACACCGTGTGGTCTGGGCTTGAGTTTGAGATAACCATAGTGCGGCACCACATTGAATCAAGCAAATGTCGTTCGTCCGAGCAGTGCGTGATAGCCACTGCGGAAGGGGACGATATCAAAGATCAAGTCTTCGCTTCGGAAGTTGTCCAGAGATCCGAAGATGACTTCCAATGTAATTGAGCCCGTGTAGCGGGCCTCCACACCTGGTATTACTCCTTTAAAGGTAGTTTTTGTGGGCCTGATCCTTGATGGATCGATGCCCATCTTGCGGACTATATCCTGATAGAGCAGGTTGAGGCTGCTGCCACCGTCCATGAGGACTCACGTGTGGTGGGATCCATCGATGATTGGGTCGAGGACCAACGCGGCTGAACCGCCATGACGGATACTGGTCGGATGGTCCCTGCGATCGAAGGTGATCGGGCAGGATGACCATGGGTTGAATTTTGGGGCGACTGGCTCTATCGCATAGACATTCCTGAGCGCGCGTTTGCACTCCCTCTTGGGGATATGGGTAACGTATATCATGCTCACCGTTTTAACCTGGGGGGCATTTCTTATGCCCCCTATGTTCGGCGGACGGGGCTCCTCGTCATCGTCCTCACTTTGCGACCCCTTCTCTTTGTTCTCGGTATTTAACTTGCCGGCCTGTTTAAAGACCCAACAGCTCTTGTTGGTATGATTGGCTGGTTTATCGGGGGTGCCGTGGATCTGACATGGACGGTCGAGTATGCGGTCCAAGCTGGATGAGCCCGGATTTTTTCTTTTAAATGGCTTCTTCCGCTGACCGTACTTGGAGCCACTGAATTTGGCGTAGACCGTCGTGTCATCGGTGTTGTCACCATTGCTTCGACGCTTGTGCCTATTGTGTTGGTGCTTGCCGTTGCTATTTCTGGCTTCAGAGGTGCCAGGTTCGCTTGCATTATTATTGCTACGGGCTAGCCAGCTATCCTCACCCGCGCAAAAGCGGGTCATAAGTGCCGTCAGGGCTGCCATGGACTTCGGCTTTTCTTAGCCGAGGTGTCGGGCGAGCCATTCGTCACGGATGCTATGCTTAAAGGCCGCTAGGGCTTTGGCATCCGGACAGTCGACGATCTGGTTCTTTTTAGTGAGGAACCTAGTCCAAAATTTCCTGGCTGACTCTCCGGGCTGTTGAACTATGTGACTTAAGTCATCAGCATCCGGAGGTCGGACATATGTACCTTGGAAGTTGTCGCGGAAGGCGTCTTCCAATTCCTCCCAGCTGCCAATGGAATTTTCTGGCAGGCTGTTTAACTAGTGCCGAGCTGGTCCCTTAAGTTTTAGCGGGAGGTATTTGATGGCATGACGATCATCACCGTGGGCCATATGAATATGGAGAAGAAAATCCTCAATCCATACCGCGGGATCTGTTGTTCCATCGTATGATTCGATGTTCACGGGCTTAAACCCTTCTGGGAACGTGCTCCATTACTTCATCAGTGAAGCAGAGGGGGTGTCCGGCGCCTCTATATCGGGCCAAGTCGTGACGTAGCTTGGATGGAGTCTGTCTGTAGTTTTTGGCCTGGATGTCATTATGCTTGTCGCGTACGGCTAGATATCCATCGTTGCGCACTGGGGCACGCCCCCGCGATCCGTAGATTGATCTGGTCTGACCTGCTCCATTTTCCAGGTCCTGCCGCAGGTCATATGTATATCCCTGAGCTGTTGTGTCTCTACCTTTACGGCGCGGTAGAATGGGCTGGTGTTCGGCTTGAGTTGCCATTTTGTCCCGGCCACGTGGTGGTCGGTTAGCTGCGTTACGCGCTGATGGTACGGGCTCAAATGCCTCGTCATCGAATTGAGGTAGCAGTTTACGCTTCAGGTAACTTTTGGCTGGGCGCTCGAGGCCATATTCCTCGGCTACCAGGACATTAGTCCACCTGTCATTGAGTAGATCTTGATCAGCTTGAAGCTGCTGCTACTTCTTTTTCAGGCTCCTTGCAGTGGCTATTAGCCGGCATTTAAAGCGCTCCTGCTCGAGGGGTTCCTCAGGCACGATGAAGTCTTCGTCGCCAAGGCTCACCTCGTCCCCAGAGAGTGGCAGACAATTACTATCCTCCGAGTCTTCGTTTGCAGCCTGTTCATCAGGGCTTACTTGCCCATCTTCCCGTTCATTCTGTTCGGAAGTTGGCTCGATGGGGTCTTCTTGGTCTTCGGCGTCATCCGGAGTATTGCTATCTCTCGTGCCGGTATTGCTGTCTTTTCCACGACGTGATTTAGAGCGGCGCTGCTGACGTCGACGCTTTGGTGGTATCTCAAGAGGTTTATCCTCGACTGGATCTTTATCGTTATCGATGTTACTCTCTTTGGGTGTATCCACCATGTACACATCATACGAAGAGGTGGCCGTCCAGCGTCCGGTAAATGGCGGGTTTTGGGCCTGCTCCTCTCCGGCATCATTGTCCATACCGTCAATGTCTTCGAAGCCTTAATTGAGCATGTTAGTTAAGTCCTCAACAGTGGCTATGAAGTGGGTGGTGGGTGGGACATAAAATTCCCAGCACTCAGCCCCTAGTCCGGGCTGGGCGTAGTTCGGACATTGCTCCTCTGTAATGACGAGGGATCGCATCAAGTCCAGAGCCTCGCTTAAAGGCGAGGTTTGGCCAGGGAGGAGAGAGCCCGTGGAGTACGGCAGGAAGGAGACTCCTTGGCCAAGCTCACACGATGCTGACTCTGAGGGTTCGGAGCCAGTGTCCGGAGAAGAATCCGGCTTCATGATGGTCGCCAGCGACATTATTTCCTTCGGCTCTCCCGTACTGGGCTTAGTGGCCGCAGATAGTCCGGCGGGCTCAGGAATCCCGTCTTCGGACCTGGCGATGTGCTCCGGATCTAAGGCCAGAGAAGAGGTTGGAGTCGTGAACCCTTGGAAGATCAAGTTTCCTCGGATATCAGCAACATAGTCCAGATTTCCAAAACTAATCTGGTGACCTGGGGCGTAGTTGTCGATCTGCTCTAGACAACCAAGCGAGTTGGCCCGCAGTGCGAAGCCGCCGAACACAAAGATCTGGCCGGGGAGGAAAACCTCCTCCAGGGCAGCATTGTTGTAGATGACTGATGGAGCCATCAAACCTTCTGATGATGATGCAGCGGAACTCTTAATGAAAGCACCAATGTCAGTGTCAAAACCGGCGGATCTCGGGTAGGGGGTCCCAAACTGTGCGTCTAAGGTCGATGGTAACAGGAGACAGGGGACACGATGTTTACCCAGGTTCGGGCCCTCTTGATGGAGGTAATACCCTACTTCCTGCTTGATTGATCTTGATGAATATGAAGATTACAAGAGTTGACCTACCACGAGATCGTAATTGCTAAACCCTAGATGTCTAGCATGTATGATTGTGATTGCCTCTATGGACTAAACCCTCTGGTTTATATAGACATCAGAGGGGCCTAGGGTTGTACAAAGTCGGTTTACAGAGGAAGGAATCTTCATATCCGAACGCCAAGCTTGCCATCCACACAAAGGAGAGTCCCATCCGGACACAGGGGGAAGTCTTCTATCTTGTATCTTCATGGCCCATCAGTCCGGCCCACGTCACACAGCCCGGACGCCCGAGACCCCTTAATCCAGGACGCCCTCAGGCACCCCGCGCAAAGTTTCCCACCACATTTCAAAAGTTTTGGCCTACCGCCGAAATATCTACCCCCCCCCCCTTCCCCACCCCCTTTTCTCCCTGACCACAAGTTACATTTCCCATGTTTCCTCCTTTCGTCCTTCCTTCCTAAGCTATAGCCACTTCCTCGCTCTCGCCGTCTCGCATCCTACCACCGGGGGGGGCATGGTCTTCTTCAAAGACCTCTTCAGCGGTTCCTCCTCCGACGACGACTCCTTCACCATCCGGGTATGCCCCTCTTCTCTCTCTCGGGCTATGACTTGGAACGGAGGATTTTTACCCGACGGTCGATTGAGTCATTTCTTCCTCTTGTAGCTCCCTAGGACCATCAGTGGCAACGAATGGAGCGGGGTGGCTGAAGGTCTATCTGCTCGTTGTCACCATCAATCTCCATGCATGAAGCTAGTTGCGTTTGAATCTGTGGACAGTGGGAGGAAGTTTCTAGCATGTGCAGAGAAGGTTAGACCCTCTTTCGTTGTTACAAATCATTTGTTAGATGTGATTCAGACACTGTCACGGTCCCAACCCATTCATACCACACCTTCAACCAAACGCATCCTAAGCCAGTGTCACAGTTTGTAGCTAGTATCTAAAATTGTTGCCATCTCATCAACGGTGCCATTAGAAAATTATTTGGCACCGCTTCAATAGTTTGTGCAGCCAACTTTGGTCCACACATCTGAGCAGTCAAGAAGTAAAATACTAAATCATTATGGCACGAAGAAACTGGGCATCGGAGCAACTAGGTACTCTGGAGTCTGGGTCCCTGATTTTTTTCCGCTGCATCGGCTCGCCAGTGTAGGGCACCGGTGCGAGATGTACCAACAATTGTCTTTACACCAGTTTTGGCATACATAGTGGATGGCCTTAGTGCTATTAGTTCTATGTTACTAAAAATTTTCATGTACACACCTGTTAGTATCAATTTGTTGTCATCCAAACGCTATCACTATGATGTTGCAGTTATATTTACCTTCCTCATAAAATGTTCAATTTGTTGTTTATTGTACATGAGTAAGAACTTGTAGCGTTGTTGTAGTTAATTATAGCTTTTGATGTTTCACAATTTGGTTGTTGTCTTAGTAGAAATTAATTCATTTGCACATTGATCTTTTTGAGAAGATATGTCATAATTAACATGTTTCTTCAATTTTTCAAAATAAGCATTGGTGATTTTCTATGTTGCTATAAACCCATTTCCCCTACAATTGTTACTGGTCTAATTTTAAATATTATAGGATGAACGGAAGTGTTCTTACTTGGAGTGGGTTGATCAAGAGTGGCCACAATCTTTGAAGATGTGCCTAGCAAAGCTCTGGAGCGTGTATGAGGAAGAAAATAGAGGTAGGCTTATAGAAAGTGTTGTCAACGCTGAAGAATATTTGAAGATGCGGGATAAAAAGAGGAAGGTGGAGAATGAGCTCAGATTTTTTTAAATCGGACTTTGCTAAGATGGTGTTGGCGAAGGAGGAGGCACTTTCCCAGTTGGCCAGTGCAAAACAGGTTCTTACTGAACTGAAAGCAGAGGTGGATAAGACGAGCCTAGATGATCTCGATTAGGGAAATGAATATATTGTTCTAATATTGTTCTTATGAAGTTGAACTACCTATATGTTGTACTGTGTTGTTTTCAGGTAGCTATCGTACTTTGATGTTAAAATATATTTATGTGCCTGATATGAAATTGGCAAATAGTTGTTCGATATGAAATGTGAATTTGTGTAATACTGGAATTACTAATTATAAACTAATAAACCTGCTAAATGTGTCATTGAACTTTGCAAACGGATCTAGAAGTAAAAGCGCTTGTGATGGATAGCCCAATGCCACACAGTTTTCTTCATCAAATCGTGTGTGATGTAGTTGATAAAAGCAAACGGTTAACCAAGGCAGAGCGTGTGTGATAGTTACACCTATCACACACGAGCCTATAAATAAACCTGTATGGGATGTACATACGAACAGAAACGTTTTCCTTGTATTGACTGTGTGGGATGTACATTCGAACGGAAACGTTTCCCTGGATTGATTGTGTGGGATGTACATACAAACGGAAACGTTTTCCCTGGATTGATTGTGTGGGATGTACATACAAACGGAAACTTTTTCCCTGGATTGACTGTGTGGGATGTACATATGAACGGAAACGTATTCCTTGGATTGACTGTGTGTGATATACATATGAAGGGAAATGTTTTTCAGGGATTCACTGTGTGGGATGTACATACGAATGGAAATGATTGGGTTTCGAGGCCTCGTCCGATCGCACATGAGCCCCATGAGGGCCTATTGTCGGTTCTATATCTGGCGTATCTCGTAGTAGGGGTCATGAGCTAGGCATCTTGGAGGGTAATAGGAGACGAGGGACACGGTGTTTACCTAGGTTCGGGCCCTCTCTAAGAGGTTAAACCCTACTCCTGCTTGATTATATTCGATGTGGGTATAGTATAGAGTACTTTTATCTACCACGAGATTGTCGTAATGAATATTAGATTGTCTATTGACTATCCTGGCCTCGGTTTATATAACACACCAGAGGCCTAGCGTTTAGGAGAGTCCTCGTCTTAGGCACCAAGTCTTGTGGGATCTCCTTGTATGCGGCATGGGCTCCCCGAAGTGGCCCATGAGTGAACCGCCATGGGGTCCTCGGCCCAATCCAGCTGGTCGGGAGATGACATGGTGAGTACCCCCTAGTCCAGGACACCGTCAGTAGCCCCCTGAACCGGTCTTCAAGTTGGGGAAGCTCCTTGATTCTTCCGAACTGTTCTTCATCTTCGGTCGTCAGTCTTGAAAACTGGTTCAACAAATCTTCCCATCTTCAATCTTGAGGATCGCCGAAGTGAATCCAAAGAGTTTACATATCGGGTATCCGAGGAGCTCCTTTAAGTTTTCGGCCTTTATCAATGCCTTGTTATTTTTATGCCGCACCTCGGGTTTGAAGTTGTTCCCGGGTGGCAGTGTCCTCTTGCGTCCGAGCTCCAATGCTGGACTGCATCTGAGGTATCCTCGGCAGCCGAACTCCAACGCAGGACTGCATCCGAGCTCCATTGTCAGACTGTAGCCGAGCTTCCTTTTTGCAGCCGAGCTCCAATGCCAGACTACAACTAAGAAGGCATAGAGTACCTCGTGTTTGAAAAAGTTTATCCGAGCTTAATGCTGAAAAGTTCTCCATGGAGCCAGCCGCTCGCGGCCGAGCTTTATGTCGGAAACATCCTATATGGATTTATTCACTTGCATCCAAGCTTTATGCCGGATTGCTTTCGAGCTGTGAAATTTATTTGCTGATGTATATAGCCAGTATCCCTCAAGGTGTGTGTCGGCCTAAGATCCGCGATGCACATTAGAGGAGATAGTGATCGGCGGACGGACCCTTAAGAGAAAGTTTTGAGAAGTCGTCGTAATATATTAGCTTAATACCGGATAGGCTCCATATGGGACCTATTATTGTCCGAAGATGCGTTTGCCCATACTTCGGTCAAGCCGAACACTGAGCACTTTGAATTTTCTGCATTGAATAGGAAATGCAGTAGCCCCTGAGCCACTGGTCGGGTGGCAACACCAGATCAGGGGATCGATGTGCCCCTTTAATATTTGTAAATGATAAGCGTGAAGGCCAGTAGTCCCCCGAGCCTTAATGTGGGCACGGGTGGCCGAATTAAGGATCAATATCCATTTGACAGAAAATTTTGTTGTGTTTAACACAAACTTCTCGGAAAGAGAATAAAGATCTCATAAAGGAGTTAGAGCTAATGAAAGCTGAGCTCGCCAAGGTCGGCCTCAAGGGGCTTAATAGATAGGAAATCAATGCCAATAAGGAACTATGAGAGCGTTATGTCAGTTGCTCGGTTGTCTCAAAGAGACTATGCCATTGACTCTTTATAAGATTGGCTGCAATAAAATTGATTTTTGCTCACAATTTATGTGTAATGATTCTATGTATCCAAGTACTTTACATCATTAATGCTCGGATTCGCATTGTACAAAACTTTGTTGACCGACCATCGGCTTCAACCTCCTTGGCCAGTAGCCAGGGAGTGTTTGTCCCGCTTTATAAAGCCTTTATGAGGGCAAAGATTTATGGCAAACGAGGCAATCAGGTCATACAGTTTTATAAACAAAGGTATGCGGAGAGATATGTTATATTAAGAAACATCTTCCCAAGAAAATAGTTCCGCTATCGGTTCCTTTCTTTGGGTTCTCATGCTGATCATGATCAAGAAACCTCAGCTCCGATCAATGCGGGAGGAAAATATTTAGGATTTAGTTTGGGGAAAGTGCCAGAACTATGTGGTCTTTAGCGAACCTGAATTTCACTTCCGTCGTTGCCGACCAATTGTATCCTTTAAGATAGCTAGCTTTCGGCTTCACCCAGTCTGAGCTACTAACCCGGATGAACCGGTAGTAACAATCACAGAGGTGCTCCCTTTACCGCCTAGCCGAACAACGGGAATGTAGGGGTAAGCATAGGAGCCACGCAACCCAGCTTGGCCAAAATCTTGAGTCAAATTGATGCATATTTATGGCTTTATAACGATGATTACGGAAGGCAGCACTTGTATACTAAATACAAATGCTGATGGTATGTTTATTTTGACTCCATTGCGACCGTTTATCAGTTGAAAGTGGCCCATCGTCGGCTTCCACCCCCTTGTAGATGCTATGCAGGGTGTTTCCGCAATAACAAAACAACCTTTAGCCGATGTCTCGGTGCCCGAAGGCGGTTGTATTAGCGGAAACGAGGCACTCAGATATGTGGGATTTATAACTTTCACTTAGTCATAGGAGCTTAAAGCTGGAAGGCCAGCTACTAGCCCCTGGTTAGTATTCGGTGACAGCTGATGTCAAGTCGTTAACACCTTGGCCAATGTTATGAACGGCCCGTCGTTTAACATGGGGTGACCTCCACCAATCTTATAGTTTAACACATTCATCGGATCGCTGACCAGTTTACGCTTATTATGACAGTCAGTTTTCGGCTTTCTCCACTGAGGCGCTTAACCACGCGAGCTGGAAGCACAATCGCAGTGGTTCTCCCTTTGCACACCTAGCCGAACAAAGCAGAACGTAGGAGGCAAGCATAGGAGCCGGGCAACCCAACTATTGACCAAAGACACAATTCAAAACCGATGCATATAAAGCAATATCCGAGAATGTATTTGCCAAATCTCTAAAGGTGTTCGGCGTTGCACTGCGAGACTTATGTTGGAAACACACAAATAGTTTAAAAGTGTCGTAAGCTTGGAGAATCAAAAAACTGTAGTAAAAACTTGACGTCCGAACTAGATCAAGTGTTCGGTGCCGATCCAAAAATTGGTCTTAGAAAAAATTGTGCTTCTGTCGTGCTTTAACATGACACATCCTATGTCAAGACTTCAAGCGGGTCAGCCTATGGCTTCAACCTCCTATCCCGAAGGCAAAGTACTTCTCTTTAGGCTAGTTTAGCAAACTAAACTCTAGCGGCTTTGAGAGAGAAATTAGGCTATCCGGCTATTGACCACACACTCGCGTCGAAAAAAGGAGTGATAGAAAAAGACATTGCAACGACTAAGAAGAAGAACAATTATTATAAAACAGCTCATATAAATTTAAGAGCCCCCGGTTAACATGGAAAAGGAAGTGTTTTTAACAAACAATGTTTGTTGACAAACTAAGTTTTTAACACAAATATAATGTTTGGTCGAACCGAACAAGAAAAAAAAACTGACCCAATCCTAAGCATAGCACAAGATCATGTAGTTCATTTGCTAAAAGCTTTTCTAATGTCAAGTATCATTTCCTTAGACCATGAGATTGTGCAACTCCCGGATACCGTAGGAATGCTTTGCGTGTGCCAAACGTCACAACGTAACTGGGTGGCTATAAAGGTGCACTACGGGTATCTCCGAAAGTGTCTGTTGGGTTGGCATGAAACGAGACTGGGATTTGTCACTCCGTGTGACGAAGAGGTATCTCTGGGCCCACTCGATAATGCATCATCATAATGAGCTCAATGTGATTAAGTAGTTAGTCACGGGATCATGCATTACAGAATGAGTAAAGTGACTTGCCGGTAACAAGATTGAACGAGGTATTGGGATACCAACGATCGAATCTCGGGCACGTAACGTACCGATTGACAAAGGGAATTGTATACGGGATTCCTTGAATCCTTGACATCGTGGTTCATCCGATGAGATCATCGTGGAATATGTGGGAGCCAACATGGGTATCCAGATCCCGCTGTTGGTTATTGGCCAGAGAGTTGTCTCGGTCATGTCTGCATGATTCCCGAACCCGTAGGGTCTACACACTTAAGGTTCGGTGACGCTAGAGTTGTTATGGGAATTAGTGTGCATTTACCGAATGTTGTTCGGAGTCCCGGATGAGATCCTGGACGTCACGAGGAGTTCCGAAATGGTCCGGAGGTAAAGATTTATATATGGGAAGTCCTATTTTAGCCACCAGAAAATGTTCGGGATTTTTCGATATTGTACCGGGAAGGTTCTAGAAGGTTCCGGAGTAGGGCCCACCTGCATGGGGGGACCCACATGAACGTGGGTAGTGGGGGCAAGGCCCCACACCCCTGGTCAAGGCGCACCAAGATCCCCCCTTGGAAGGAATAAGATCATATCCCGAAGGGATAAGATCAAGATCCCTAAAAAGGGGGGATAACAATCGGTGGGGAAGGAAATGATGGGATTTCTTTCCTCCCACCTTTGCCAACGCCCCAATGGACTTGGAGGGCAATAAATCAGCCCCCTCCACCCCTATATATAGTGGGGAGGCGCATGGGAGCTTCACCCCTTCCCCTGGCGCAGCCCTTCCCCTCTCCAACTCCACCTCCTCCTTAGTAGTGCTTGGCGAAGCCCTGCCGGAGAACTGCAAGCTCCACCACCACGCTGTCGTGCTGCCGGAGCTCTCCCTCAACTTCTCCTCTCCCCTTGCTGGATCAAGAAGGAGGAGACGTCCCCGGGTTGTACGTGTGTTGAACGCGGAGGCGCCGTCCGTTCGGTGTTAGATCGGATCTTCCGCGATTTTAATTGCCACGAGTACGACTCCCTCATCCGCGTTCTTGTAACGCTTCCGCATCACGATCTTCAAGGGTATGAAGATGCACTCCCCTCTCTCTCGTTGCTAGTATCTGCATATATTGATCTTGGTGATGCGTAGAAATTTTTTAATTTCTGCAATGATCCCCAACAGTGGCATCATGAGCTAGGTCTATGCGTAGTTCTATGCACGAGTAGAACACAAGTTGTTGTGGGCATTGATTTTGTCAATTTACTTGCCATTACTAGTCTTATCTTGATTCGGCAACATCGTGGGATGAAGCGGCCCGGACCGACCTTACATGTATGCTTACGTGAGACAGGTTCCACCGACTGACATGCACTAGTTGCATAAGGTGGCTAGCGGGTGTCTGTCTCTCCCACTTTAGTCGGATCGAATTCGATGAAAAGGGTCCTTATGAAGGGTAAATAGCAATTGGCATATCATGTTGTGGTTTTGGCGTAGGTAAGAAACGTTCTTGCTAGAAACCTATAGCAGCCACGTAAAAACTTGCAACAACAATTAGAGGACGTTTAACTTGTTCTTGCAGCATATGCCGTGTGATGTGATATGGCAAAAAGGATGTGATGAATGATATATATGTGATGTATGAGATTGATCATGTTCTTGTAATAGGAATCACGACTTGCATGTCGATGAGTATGACAACCGGCAGGAGCCATAGGAGTTGTCTTAATTTATTGTATGACCTGCGTGTCATTGAATAACGCCATGTAATTACTTTACTTTATTGCTAAACAGTTAGCCATAGTAGTAGAAGTAATAGTTGGCGAGACAACTTCATGAAGACACAATGATGGAGATCATGGTGTCATGCCGGTGACGATGATGATCATGGCACCCCGAAGATGGAGATCAAAAGGAGCAAAATGATATTGCCATATCATGTCACTATTTGATTGCATGTGATGTTTATCATGTTTTTACATCTTATTTGCTTAGAACGATGGTAGCATAAATAAGATGATCCCTCGCTAAAATTTCAAGAAAGTGTTCCCCCTAACTGTGCACCATTGTGAAGGTTCATTGTTTCGAAGCACCACGTTATGATCGGGTGTGATAGATTCTAACGTTCGAATACAATGGGTGTAAGCCAGATTTACACAAGCAAAACACTTAGGTTGACTTGACGAGCCTAGCATGTACAGACATGGCCTCGAAACACAAGAGACCGAAAGGTCGAACATGAGTCGTATAGCAGATATGATCAACATGAAGATGTTCACCGATGATGACTAGTCTGTCTCAGGTGATGATCGGACACGGCCTAGTTGACTAGGATCATGTATCACTTAGATGACTAGTGGGATGTCCATCTGACTGGGAGTTCATTAAATTAGATGAACTTAATTATCATGAACATAGTCAAAAGGTCTGTGCAAATTATGTTGTAACTTGCGCTTTAGTTCTACTGTTTTAGATATGTTCCTAGAGAAAATTTAGTTGAAAGTTGATAGTAGCAATTATGCGGACTAGGTCCGTAAACTGGAGATTGTCCTCATTGCTATGCAGAAGGCTTATGTCCTTAATGCACCGCTCGGTGTGCTGAACCTCGAACATCGTCTGTGGATGTTGCGAACATCTGACATACACGTTTTGATGACTACATGATAGTTCAGTAATGTTAAACGGTTTAGAATTGAGGCGTCGAAAACGTTTTTTGAAACGTCGCGGAACATATGAGATGTTTCAAGGGCTGAAATTGGGATTTCAGGCTCGTGCCCATGTCAAGAGGTATGAGACCTCTGACGAGTTTCTTAGCCTGCAAACTAAGGGAGAAAAGCTCAATCGTTGAGCATGTGCTCAGATTGTCTGAGTACTACAATCACTTGAATCGAGTGGGAGTTAATCTTCCTTAAGATATAGTGATGGTTCTCCAAAGTCATTGCCACCAAGCTACTAGAGCTTCATGATGAACTATAACATATCAGGGATAGATATGATGATCCTTGAGCTATTCGCGATGTTTGACACCGCGAAAGTAGAAATAAAGAAGGAGCATCAATTGTTGATGGTTAGTGAAACCACTAGTTTCAAGAAGGGCAAGGTCAAGAAGGGATACTTCATGAAACGGCAAATCAGTTGCTGCTCTAGTGAAGAAACCCAAAGTTTGAACCCAAAACCGAGACTAAGTGCTTCTGTAATGAGGGGAACAGTCACTGAAGCAGAACTACCCTAGATACTTGGTAGATGAGAAGGCTAGCAAGGTCGACAGAAGTATATTGGATATACATTATATTAATGTGTACTTTACTAGTACTCCTAGTAGCACCAGGGTAATAGATACCGGTTTGGTTGCTAAGTGTTAGTAACTCAAAATAAAAGGCTACAGAATGAACGGAGACTAGCTGAAGGCAAGGTGACGATATGTGTTGGAAGTATTTCCAAGGTTGATGTTATCAAACTCGCACGCTCCCTCTACCATCGGGATTGGTGTTAAACCTAAATAATTGTTATTTGGTGTTTGCGTTGAGCATAGACATGATTGGATTATGTTTATCGCAATACGGTTGTTCATTTAAGGAGAATAATGGTTACTCTGTTTATTTGAATAATACCTTCAATGGTCTTGCACCTAAAATGAATGGTTTATTGAATCTCGATCGTAGTGATACACATGTTCATGCCAAAAGATATAAGATAGTAATGATAGTACCACCTACTTGTGGCACTGCCATTTGAGTCATATTGGTATAAAACGCATGAAGAGGCTCCATGTTGATGGATCTTTTGGACTCGCTCGTTTTTTGAAAAGTTTGAAATGTGAACCATGTCTATTAGTATGTACGCATGAAGAAACTCCATGCAGATGGATCATTTGGACTCACTTGATTTTGAATCACTTGAGACATGCAAATCATACCACATGGGCAAGATGACTGAAAAGCCTCGTTTTCTGTAAGATGGAACAAGAAAGCAACTTTTTGGAAGTAATACATTTTGATGTGTGCAGTCCAATGAGTGCTGAGGCACGTAGTGGATATCATTATGTTCTTACTTCACAGATGATTTGAGTAGATGCTAAGTATATTTACTTGATGAAACACAAGTCTGAATTATTGAAAGGTTCAAGTAATTTCAGAGTGAAGTTGAAGATCGTCGTGACAAGAGGATAAAATGTCTATGATATGATCATAGAGATGAGTATCTGAGTTATGAGTTTGGTATACAATTAAGACATTGTGGAAATTGTTTCACAACTAATACCGCCTGGAACGCCATAGTGTGATGGTGTGTCCGAACATCATAGCTGCACCTTATTGGATATGGTGCATACCATGATGTCTCTTATCGAATTACCACTATCGTTTATGGGTTAGGCATTAGAGACAACTGCATTCACTTCAAATAGGGCACCACGTAATTCCGTTGAGATGACAGCATATGAACTATGGTTTAGAGAAACCTAAGCTATAATTTCTTAAAAGTTTGGGGCTGTGAAGCTTATGTGGAGAAGTTTTAGCCTGATAAGCTCAAACCCAAAGCACATAAATGCATCTTCATAGGACACCCAAAACAGTTGGGTATTACCTCCTATTTCAGATCCGGAAGCAAAAGTGATTGTTTCTAGAAACGGGTCCTTTCTCGAGGAAGAGTTTCTCTTGAAAGAATTGAGTGGGAGGATGGTGGAGACTTGTTGAGGTTATTGAACCATCACTTCAACCAATCTGTAGCAGGGCACAGGAAGTTGTTCCTGTGGCGCCTACACCAGTTCAAGTGGAAGCTGATGATAGTGATCATGAGACTTCGGATCAAGTCACTACCAAACCTCGTAGGTCGACAAGGACGCGTACTGCTTCGGAGTGGTACAGTAATCCTGTCTTGGAGGTCATGTTGCTAGACAACAATGAACCTACGAGCTGTGGAGAAGAGATGGTGGGCCCGGATTCCGACAAATGGCTCGAGGCCATAAAATCCGAGAGAGGATCCATGTATAAAACAAAGTGTAGACTTTGGAAGAACTACTTGATGGTCGTAAGGCTATTGGGTACAGATGAATTTTAAAAGGGAAGACGGACAATGATGGTAAGTGTCACCATTAAGAAAGCTCGACTTGTCGCTAAGATGTTTTCTGACAAGTTCAAGGAGTTGACTACAATGAGACTTTCTCACTCATAGCGATGCTAAGAGTCTGTTGAAATTATATTAGCAGTTCCTGCATTATTTATGAAATCTTGCAGATAGGATGTCAAAACATTGTTTCCTCAATGATTTTCTTGAGGAAATGGTGTATGTGATACAACCAGAAGGTTTTGTCAATCCTAAAATATGCTGACAAGTATGCAAAGCTCTAGCAATCCTTCTAAGGACTAGAGTAAGCATCTCGGAGTTGGAATATACGCTTTGATGAGATGATCAAAGATTTTGGGTTTATACAAAGTTTATGAGAAACTTGTATTTCCAAAGAAGTGAGTGGGAGCACTATAGCATTTCTGATGAGTATATGTTGTTGACATATTGTTGATCAGAAATGATATAGAATTTCTGGAAAGCATATAGGGTTATTTGAAAAGTGTTTTTCAATGGAAAACCGGGATTAAGCTACTTGAACATTGAGCATCAAGATCTACAAGGATAGATCAAAATTGCTTGATAGTACTTTCAAATGAATACGCACCGTGACAAGATTTTGAAGGAGTTCAAAATAGATCGGCAAAGAAGGAGTTCTTGGTTGTGTTATAAGGCGTGAGTATTGAGTAAGACTCAAGACCTGACCACGGCAGGAGAGAGAGAAAGGACAAAGGTCGTCCCCTATGCTTTAGACATAGGCTCCATAGTATGCTATGCTATGTACCGCACCTAAAGTGTGCCTTGCCATGAGTCAGTCAAGGGGTACAAGTGTGATCCAGAAATGGATCACAGGACTGCGGTCAAGGTTATCCTTAGTAACTAGTGGACTAAGGAGTTTTCTCGATTATGGAGGTGGTAAAAGAGTTCGTCGTAAAGGGTTACGCCGGTGCAAACTTTGACACTAACCTGGATGACTCTGAGTAGTAGACCGGATTCATATAGTAGAGCAGATATTTGGAATAGTTCCAAATAGCGCGTGGTAGCTGCATCTAGGAGATGACATAGAGATTTTCAAAGCACACACGGATCTGAAAGATTCAGACCCGTTGACTAATAACCTCTCTCACAAGCGAGATATGATCAAACCCAGGGTGTTGGATTCATTACAATCACATAGTGATGTGGACTAGATTATTGACTCTAGTGCAAGTGGGAGACTGTTGGAAATATGCCCTAGAGGCAATAATAGAATGGTTATTATTATATTTCCTTGTTCATGATAATTGTCTATTGTTCATGCTATAATTGTATTAACTAGAAACCATAATACATATGTGAATACATAGACCACAACATGTCCCTAGTGAGCCTCTAGTTGACTAGCTCGTTGATCAATAGATCGTAATGGTTTCCTGACCATGGACATTGGATGTCATTGATAACGGGATCAAATCATTAGGAGAATGATGTGATGGACAAGACCCAATCCTAAGCATAGCACAAGATCGTGTAGTTCGTTTGCTAAAAGCTTTTCTAATGTCAAGTATCATTTCCTTAGACAATGAGATTGTGCAACTCCCGGATACCGTAGGAATGCTTTGGGTGTGCCAAACGTCACAACGTAACTGGGTGGCTATAAAGGTGCACTACGGGTATCTCCGAAAGTGTCTATTGGGTTGGCATGAAACGAGATTGGGATTTGTCACTCCGTGTGACGGAGAGGTATCTCTAGGCCCACTCGGTAATGCATCATCATAATGAGCTCAATGTGATTAAGTAGTTAGTCACAGGATCATGCATTACGGAACGAGTAAAGTGACTTGCCGGTAACGAGATTGAACGAGGTATTGGGATACCGACGATCGAATCTCGGGCACGTAACGTACCGATTGACAAAGGGAATTGTATACGGGATTCCTTGAATCCTTGACATCGTGGTTCATCCGATGAGATCATCGTGGAATATGTGGGAGCCAACATGGGTATCCAGATCCCGCTGTTGGTTATTGGCCAGAGAGTTGTCTCGGTCATGTCTGCATGATTCCCGAACCCGTAGGGTCTACACACTTAAGGTTCGGTGACGCTAGAGTTGTTATGGGAATTAGTGTGCATTTACCGAATGTTGTTCGGAGTCCCGGATGAGATCCTGGATGTCACGAGGAGTTCCGAAATGGTCCGGAGGTAAAGATTTATATATGGGAAGTCCTATTTTAGCCACCAGAAAATGTTCGGGATTTTTCGATATTGTACCGGGAAGGTTCTAGAAGGTTCCGGAGTAGGGCCCACCTGCATGGGGGGACCCACATGAACGTGGGTAGTGGGGGCAAGGCCCCACACCCCTGGTCAAGGCGCACCAATATCCCCCCTTGGAAGGAATAAGATCATATCCCGAAGGGATAAGATCAAGATCCCTAAAAATGGGGGATAACAATCAATGGGAAGGAAATGATGGGATTTCTTTCCTCCCACCTTTGCCAACGCCCCAATGGACTTGGAGGGCAAGAAACCAGCCCCCTCCACCCCTATATATAGTGGGGAGGCGCATGGGAGCTTCACCCCTTCCCCTGGCGTAGCTCTCCCCCTCTGCAACTCCACCTCCTCCTTAGTAGTGCTTGGCGAAGCCCTGCCGGAGAACTGCAAGCTCCACCACCACGCCGTCGTGCTGCCGGAGCTCTCCCTCAACTTCTCCTCTCCCCTTGCTGGATCAAGAAGGAGGAGACATCCCCGGGTTGTACATGTGTTGAACGTGGAGGCGCCGTCCGTTCGGCGTTAGATCGGATCTTCCGCGACTTTAATCGCCGCGAGTACGACTCCCTCATCCGTGTTCTTGTAATGCTTCCGCATCGCGATCTTCAAGGGTATGAAGATGCACTCCCCTCTCTCTAGTTGCTAGTATCTCCATAGATTGATCTTGGTGATGCGTAGAAATTTTTTAATTTCTGCAACGATCCCCAACAAGAACATATATATTCTGGACAAATAATCCGTACAGAATAATTAACTACAATAATGGCACCTGATGATTCATGAGGCAATCCGCAGATGATGTAGTTATCGACATCAGATCTCAGTCTAATATGGCGCAGGAGGTCTAGCGTCTCAGGCAAGTATTAGCAAGTACTAGTATAATACTATTACTCCTCTTGCAAGGGTAAAATCAATTCAGTACATGAAAAAGTACATGCAAGACAGACCACGAGTTAAAAAGCGTAGACCGCCTCATCCTTAATTAAGTAAATATTAAACAAAGAGGAAAAGGGGGGCTGAATCTGCTTGTGGTTTGCCGCATAGATGACCCATGCCGGCTTGGTGTACTGCTCCACATGAAAAGTAATTGTGCGTGCGTGATCTCGCAGATGGAGCGTTGCTGGTCGGATCACCTCCATAGCACGGGGTATGGGTGTGCTGCCAGTAGCAATCGACCTCGGATCTGGCGTATTGCCAGGCAGCGGACAAGGCCGCCGCTAAAAAAACTTGATCTCATTCCGATCATCCAATCGATCTGCGTCGATCACCCAGCAGGACCTGTGTGACCGTGTGACGCAATAGAAGTTGATTACCTAGACACATAATAATGGTGCAAGCCAATGATAATAGTTGGAAAAATCGCATAATTTATTTATGTGCAGTGAACAATCCAGCAAGTATGGCCTGAGCGTCAGGGTCGATTTGACGAAGGTTCCAATGCCATATTGGCGCAGACACCAAGTACGGGCGTCCATGTATCTCTGCAAGAATAATGCAGTACAGACCAACAGAAAAATTCCATGCGTAATAACTTTACGTGCTAACCGAATAGTTAGGAAATACAAAACCTGGAATAATTCTGCACGTAGCGGACCGAAGAGGAAATTCTTCAAGATCCCAGGTGACCTAGTACTAAACCAGACCGTCCTCCAGGAGAAGTTGCGGTGGCAATTGACGAAGAATCAACAAAAATTCAAGCATTAGATTTGTCCTTCACGTGGATTAGAAAAGGAAAGCTAAGGCACACTATGCATTGATTAGATCTCGAAGATCGTGTTGCACTTATACTAATAATACCAATTAACAAATTGAATAACTTCCCCGATGCTTGACATGGAGTAGATTCTCTTTTTACGGCAACCATACTAGTAGCAGGAAATCAGCCAAGGGATTTGTCCTGGGGCTTCGGATGGCGGAGGAAAAAAGTGGCAGCTGGTCATCTCGGATGTGACCACTAGTGGTACTAGTATTCGGCTCGTGCTCTTGTACACTTCGCGGCCAGACGGCCACAACGCGTCCATGACTGGACAATCAGAGAATGGTGGCATGATAAACCACAAGTGTAGGGGATCGCAACAGCTTTCGAGGGTAAAGTACTCAACCCAAATTTATTGATTCGACACAAGGGGAGCCAAAGAATATTCCTGAGTATTAGCAGTTGAGTTGTCAATTCAACCACACCTGGATAACTTAGTATCTGCAACAAAGTATTTAGTAGCAAAAGTGGTATGATAATAAAGGTAACGGTAGCAAAGGTAAAGATAAATGTTTTTGGATTTTTGTAATGATTGTAACAGTAGCAACGGAAAAGTAAATAAGCGAAGAACAATATGTGAAAAGCTCGTAGGCAATGGATCAGTGATGGATAATTATGCCGGATGTGATTCCTCATGTAATAGCTATAACATAGGGTGATACAGAACTAGCTCCAATTCATCAATATAATGTAGGCATGTATTTCGTAAATAGTCATACGTGCTTATGGAAAAGAACTTGCATGACATCTTTTATCCTACCCTCCCGTGGCAGCGGGGTCCTAACGGAAACTAAGGGATATTAAGGCCTCCTTTTAATAAAGAACCGGAACAAAGCATTAGCACATAGTGAATACATGAACTCCTCAAACTACGGTCATCACCGAGAAGTATCCCGATTATTGTCACTTCGGGGTTGTCGGATCATAACACATAATAGGTGACTATAGACTTGCAAGATAGGATCAAGAACACACATATATTCATGAAAACATAATAGGTTCAGATCTGAAATCATGGCACTCGGGCCCTAGTGACAAGCATTAAGCATAGCAAAGTCATAGCAACATCAATCTCAGAACATAGTGGATACTAGGGATCAAACCCTAACAAAACTAACTTGATTACATGGTAAATCTCATCCAACCCATCACCGTCCAGCAAGCGTATGATGGAATTACTCAAGCACGGCGGTGAGCATCATGAAATTGGTGGTGGAGGATGGTTGATGATGATGATGGCGACGAATCCCCCTCTCCGGAGCCCCGAACGGACTCCAGATCAGCCCTCTCGAGAGAGATTAGGGCTTGGCGGCGGCTTCGTGTCGTAAAACGCGATGAAACTTTCTCCCTGATTTTTTTCTCCACGAACGTGAATATATGGAGTCGGAATTGAGGTCGGTGGAGGTCCAGGGGGCCCACGAGATAGGGGGGCGCCCTACAAGGGGGGCTGTCTCGTGGACAGGCCCTAGGCCCCCTAGTGTATATCTTTTGCCCAGAAATTCTTATTAATTCCAAAAAGTGCCTCC
Source organism: Triticum dicoccoides (assembly GCF_002162155.2). Taxonomy (NCBI): domain Eukaryota; kingdom Viridiplantae; phylum Streptophyta; class Magnoliopsida; order Poales; family Poaceae; genus Triticum; species Triticum dicoccoides. The sequence continues at coordinate 460,748,078 of NC_041381.1, read as the reverse complement.
ATGGATTTTCAGGACATTTTGAGAACTTCTCTTTTCTACACATAAAACAATATCATGGCAGTTCTGCTGAAAACAGCGTCAGTCCGGTTAGTTTCATTCAAATCATGCAAGTTAGAGTCCAAAACAAGGGCAAAAGTGTTTGGAAAAGTAGATACGTTGGAGACGTATCAACTCCCCCAAGCTTAAACCTTTGCTTGTCCTCAAGCAATTCAGTTGATAAACTGAAAGTGATAAATAAAAACTTTTACAAACTCTATTTGCTCTTGTTGTTGTAACATGGAAAGCCAGCATTCAAGTTTTAGCAAATATTATGAACTAACCATACTCACAATAACACTTAGGTCTCACAATTACTCATATCAATAGCATAATCAGCTAGCGAGCCATAATAATAAAACTCGGATGACAACAATTTCTCAAAATAATCATAACATGATATAACAGAATGGTATCTCGCTAGCCCTTTCTGAGACCGCAAAACATAAATGTAGAGCACCTTTAAAGATCAAGGACTGACTAAACATTGTAATTCATGGTAAAAGAGATCCAGTCAAGTCATACCCAATATAAACCAATGGTAATGAATGCAAATGACAGTGTGCTCTCCAGCGGGTTCTTTTAATAAGAAGGGTGATGACTAAACATAAAAGTAAATAGATAGGCCCTTCGCAGAGGGAAGCAGGGATTTGTAGATGTGCCAGAGCTCGATTTTAAAATAGAGATTGAATAACATTTTGAGCGGCATACTTTCGTTGTCAACGCAACAACTATGAGATGGTTGTATCTTCCATACTACATGCATTATAGGCAGTTCCCAAACAGAATGGTAAAGGTTTATACTCCCCCAACCACCAACAAGCATCAATCCATGGCTTGCTCGAAACAACGAGTGCCTCCAACTAACAACAGCCCTGGGGGAGTTTTGTTTAATTATTTTGATTTGCTTTGATCTTTTTGGATCATGGGACTGGGCATCCCGGTTACCGGCCCTTTCTCGTGAATGAGGAGCGGAGTCCACTCCTCGTGAGAATAATCCACCTAGCATGGAAGATATAGGCAGCCCTAGTTGTAACATGAGCTGCTCGAGCATACAAAACAGAATTTCATTTGAAGGTTTGGAGTTTGGCACATACAAATTTACTTGGAACGGCAGGTAAATACCGCATATAGGTAGGTATAGTGGACTCATATGGAACAACTTTGGGGTTTAAGGAGTTTGGATGCACAAGCAGTATTCCCGCTTAGTACAGGTGAAGGCTAGCAAAAGACTGGGAAGCGACCAACTGAGAGAGCGACAACAGTCATAAACATGCATTAAAATTAATTCACACCGAATACAAGCATGAGTAGGATATAATCCACCATGAACATAAATATCATGAAGGCTATGTTGATTTGATTCAACTACATGCATGAACATGTGCCAAGTCGAGTCACTCAATTCATTCAAAGGAGGATACCATCCCATCATACCACATCATAACCATTCTAATAGCATGTTGGCACGCAAGGTAAACCATTATAACTCATAGCTAATCAAGCATGGCACAAGCAACTATAATCTCTAAATGTCATTGCAAATATGTTTACCTCATAATAGGCTGACTCAGAAACGATGAACTCATCATATTTACAAAAAAAAGAGAGGTCGAGTTCATACCAGCTTTTCTCATCCCAATAATTCCATCATATATAGTCATTATTGCCTTTCACTTGCATGACCGAACAATGTGTATAATAATAAGAGTGCACGTGCATTGGACTAAGCTGGAATCTGCAAGCATTCAACTCAAAAGAGAAGACAAGTAATATGGGCTCTAAGTTAAATAACAATCATGCATATAAGAGCCACTAAGCATTTTCAAAATAGTCTTCTCGACCCCCAAAGGAAAGAAAAGAAAAGGAAACTATTTACATGGGAAAGCTCCCAACAAGTAAAAAGAAGAACTAGAAATCTTTTTGGGTTTTCATTTTAATTTCTACTACAAGCATGGAAATTAAACTAACTAATTTGTTTGGTTTTTTCTTAAGGTTTATCAAACACACAAGAAGAAAACTAGAAAAAGAAAATTAAACTAGCATGGATAATATAATGAAGAGTATGAGCACCGACGACTAGTGTGTGAACATGAATGTAAAGTCGGTGAGAAATACGTACTCCCCCAAGCTTAGGCTTTTGGCCTAAGTTGGTCTAGTACCAATGATCGCCTAGCTAATATCCATAAGTGAAACCGGGGTTGTACTGAGATGCAGCGGCAACCGCCTCCTGAGCTGCAGTGTGTTGGCGAGCTGCCTCCACTCCCCTCTCGTATTCAGCTGCTTCCTCCCTGGTGACAACATATCTTCCTTTTGCCTGATAATCAAAAAGGTAGGGAGCAGGAAGAGTAACAGGGACGACGTTGTGTCTATCATAGATTAGTCTATAATGGAGGAATTGTTCATTCCTCTCAAGAAAATGATGATTGAACATAGCTTCTTTATCCAAATAAATAGGAGGTAAAATCATATCCCCCTCTCGTGGGGCTATATTAAGATAATTAGCCACACGGGTTGCATAAATTCCTCCAAATAAATCTCCCTTTCTACTATTATTCTGCAACCTACGTGCAACTATTGCCCCCAAGTTATAACCTTTATAACCTGAAACAGCACTCTTGAGGACACACAGATTAGGGACACACATGTGACAAGCTTCGTCTTTACCATTAATGCATCTACCAATAAAGAGAGCAAAATAATGTATAACAGGAAAATGAATGCTCCCTATGGTAGCTTGTGCTATGTCCCTAGATTCTCCCACGGTAATACTAGCAAGAAAATCTCTAAATTCAGATTTGTGAGGATCATTAATATTACCCCACTACGGGAGTTTGCAAGCAGTTGTGAAATCCTCTAAATCCATGGTATAAGATGTATCATAAATATCAAACATGACACTAGGAGAATTACGCGTACAGTTATATTGGAACCTCCGCTCAAAGGAATCAGTATATTGATAGTACTGAGGGCACTTATCTTGTAAGAAGTCCCCCAGCTCGGCATTACGCACATATGCGTCAAATTCCTCCTTGAAGCCTGCTTCGACCATAAAATCATCGGATGGCCACTCACAAGCCCGTACATTCGCGTCCCTCGGCAATTCAACATCTTGCTTACGTATAGCAATCCTTGGCCCTTTCTTTGCCAAGGAATCACCTTGGTACATTCTTCTAAGCATAATTCTTTTTCTGAAAATTTCTGAAATTTTAGTAAACTCAAAATAAAAGTGAATAAAACTAAACAAGATTGATAGCAACTACTCCTACAAGTGCCTAGAGCCTATATCATGCATTAGAATTGCTTGGGACCTCAAAAACTTAACATGCAAGCTCAAGAACATGGTCACCTATGCAGCAAAAATTTGCAATGAATAAAGCACTAGAACAAAAACTAATTGGACCAATGGAGGAGTCACATACCAAGCAACAATCTCCCAAAGCAGTTTTGTGTATGGAGCTTTGCGCTAAGAGATCGAAAATCGCAGCAAAACGAGCTAGAACTCGTGCTTGAGCTGGATGGGGATTTTTTTGGGTAGAAGATGAAGTGTGTGGGTGCTGGCATAAGTGGAGGGGGCCACTAGGGGCCCACAAGATAGGGGGCGCGCCCTCCACTCTCGTGGCCTGGTGTTTGCCCCTCCTGCAGTGATTTCAGTGCCTAAAATCCTCAAATATTCCAGAAAAAAGTATACTAAATTTGCAGGGCATTTGGAGCACTTTTATTTTCGGACTATTTTTTAATGCATAGATAATTCAGAAAACAGACGGATAATGCTATTTTTGCTTTATTTATTCTAAATAACAGAAAGTAAAAAGTGGGTACAGAAGGTTGTGCCTTCTAGTTTCATCCATCTCGTGATCATCAAAATGAATCCACTAACAAGGTTGATCAAGTCTTGTTAACAAACTCATTCCGAATAACACGGAACCAGAGAAATTTCGAATAACACTATGTTACCTCAACGGGGATATGAAAATCCCCAAAAATAAGAATATCATACTTTTTCTTGACAGTAGGGAGAGGAAATTCAAAACCTCCAATAATAATAGTTGGAACTTGTCCAATAGAATTGATGCTATGAACTTGAGATTGTTTCCTCGGAAAGTGTACCGTATGCTCATTACCATTAACATGAAAAGTGACATTGCCTTTGTTGCAATCAATAGCAGCCCCTGTGTCGGGTTATCAAGACAACGTGGTTCTTCAACAGGCGGTATATTAAGACCATGTATTTCTTCAATAGGAGGTAAATTCTTAACATCTTCAGCTTTAATACATTTTTCTTTCATTGATTTCTTTGCCTCTTGCATATCTTCAGGACTGAGAAATAAAACACCTCTCTTCTTCAAAGTGGGTTTAGGAATAGGCTCAGGAGTTGGCTCAATTGGTTCAGGAATTACTTTAGGAATTGGCTCGGGGAGAGTCCAATTATTTTCATTAGTCAACATATTATTCAATAATACTTCAGCTTCGTCGACTGTTCTTTCCCTGAAAACACAACCAGCAGAACTATCCAAGTAGTCCTTGGAAGCATCGGTTAGTCCATTATAAAAGATATCAAGTATTTCATTTTTCTTAAGAGGATGATCAGGCAAAGCATTAAGTAACCGGAGAAGCCTCCCCCAAGCTTGTGGGAGACTCTCTTCTTTAATTTGCACAAAATTATATATTTCCCGCAAGGCAGCTTGTTTCTTATGAGCAGGGAAATATTTAGCAGAGAAGTAATAAATCATATCCTGGGGACTACACACACAACTAGGAGCAAGAGAATTATACCAAGTGTTAGCATCACCCTTTAATGAGAACGGAAATATCTTAAGGATATAAAAATAGCGAGACTTCTCATCATGAGTAAACAGGGTAGCTATATCATTCAACTTGGTAAGATGTGCCACAACAGTTTCAGATTCAAGGCCATAAAAAGGATCAGATTCAACTAAAGTAATAATCTCAGGATCAACGGAGAATTCACAATCCTTATCAGTAACATAGATAGGTGAAGTAGCAAAAGTAGGGTTAGGTTTCATTCTAGCATTAAGAGACTGCTGCTTCCATTTAGCTAATAATTTCTTAAGATCATATCTATCATTGCAAGCAAAGATTTCCCTAGCAGCTTCTTCATTCATAACATAACCCTGAGGAACAACAGGCAATACATAATCATTGGGAGAACCTTCATCATCACTATCATCAATAATAGCATCTTCAATATTTTCATTCCCCCTAACTCTAGCAAGTTGTTCATCAAGAAATTCACCTAATGGCAAAGTAGTATGAAGCACAGAAGTAGTTTCATCATGCATAGCAGAAGTGGCATCATCAATAACATGCGACGTATCAGAATTCATAGCAGTAGCATGTTTAGGTGTCGCAAGCCTACTAATAACGGAAGGAGAATCTGGTGCAGAGCTAGATGGCAGTTCCTTACCTCCCCTCGTAGTTGAGGGCAAAATAGTAGTTTGGTCGTCTTTCAAGTTCTTCATAGTGATCAACAGAAAATCCCAAGTGACTCAGAGAATAGAGCTATGCTCACCGGCAACGGCGCCAGAAATTAGTCTTGATAATCCACAAGTGTAGGGGATCGCAACAACTTTCGAGGGTAAAGTATTCAACCCAAATTTATTGATTCGACACAAGGGGAGCCAAATAATATTCTTGAGTATTAGCAATTGAGTTGTCAATTCAACCACACCTAGATAACTTAGTATCTGCAGCAAAGTATTTAGTAGCAAAAGTGGTATGATAATAAAGGTAACGGTAGCAAAGGTAAAGATAAATGTTTTTGGATTTTTGTAATGATTGTAACGGTAGCAACGGAAAAGTAAATAAGCGAAGAGCAATATTTGAAAAGCTCGTAGGCAATGGATCAGTGATGGATAATTATGCCGGATGCAATTCCTCATGTAATGGCTATAACATAGGGTGATATAGAACTAGCTCCAATTCATCAATGTAATGTAGGCATGTATTCTGTAAATAGTCATACGTGCTTATGGAAAAGAACTTGCATGACATCTTTTGTCCTACCCTCCCGTGGCAGCGGGGTCCTAACGGAAACTAAGGGATATTAAGGCCTCTTTTAATAGAGAACCAGAACAAAGCATTAGCACATAGTGAATACATGAACTCCTCAAACTACGGTCATCACCGAGAAGTATCCCGATTATTGTCACTTCGGGGTTGTCGGATCATAACACATAATAGGTGACTATGGACTTGCACGATAGGATCAAGAACACACATATATTCATGAAAACATAATAGGTTCAGATCTGAAATCATGGCACTCGGGCCCTAGTGACAAGCATTAAGCATAGCAAAGTCATAGCAACATCAATCTCAGAACATAGTGGATACTAGGGATCAAACCCTAACAAAACTAACTTGATTACATGGTAAATCTCATCCAACTCATCACCGTCTAGCAAGCCTACGATGGAATTACTCACGCACGGCGGTGAGCATCATGAAATTGGTGATGGAGGATGGTTGATGATGACGACGGCGATGAATCCCCCTCTCCGGAGCCCCGAACGGACTCCAGATCAGCCCTCCCGAGAGAGATTAGGGCTTGGCGCCGGCTCCGTGTCGTAAAACACGATGAAACTTTCTCCCTGATTTTTTGCTCCCCGAACGTGAATATATGGAGTTGGAGTTGAGGTCGGTGGAGGTCCAGGAGGCCCACGAGATAGGGGGGCGCGCCCCCCTGTCTCGTGGACAGGCCCTGGGCCCCCTGGTGTATATCTTTCGCCCAGAAATTATTATTAATTCCAAAAAGTGCCTCCGTGGATTTTCAGGACATTCCAAGAACTTTTCTTTTCTACACATAAAACAACATCATGGCAGTTCTGCTGAAAATAGCGTCAGTCCGGGTTAGTTCCATTCAAATCATGCAAGTTAGAGTCCAAAACAAGGGCAAACGTGTTTGGAAAAGTAGATACGTTGGAGACGTATCATGGCGCCTGTCGCTCGTGTGCACGGCTACCTAAAATTTTGATCTGCGAAGAATTGATGCAGACTAGCAACAGGGATTGAAATAAATTATTCATTGCAGAACAATCTAATCAGAAGAATATCACCTTGTTCATGTTGCCGCCGAAATTTCCGTCGATCATGATCAGCGAGTTGAGAACGGATGTAGATGAGAAACCCATCGAACCGCGTTCAACACCCAGCAGGCTCTCAATGAAAGCACCAATGTCGGTTCTATATCCGGCGTATCACGTAGTAGGGGTCCTGAGCTAGGCGTCTTGGAGCGATGGGTAACAAGAGACGAGGGACACGGTGTTTACCCAGGTCTGGGCCCTCTCTAAGAGGTGAAACCCTACTCCTGCTTGATTATGTTTGTTGTGGGTATAGTACAGAGTACATGTATCTACCATGAGATTGTCATAATGAATATTAGATTGTCTATTGACTAGCCTGGCCTTGGTTTATATAACACACCAGAGGCCTAGGGTTTAGGAGAATCCTCGTCTTGGGCGCCAAGTCTTGTGGGATCTCCCTTGTATGCGGCATGGGTTCCCCGAAGTGGCCCATGAGTGAACCGCCATGGGGGTCCTCGGCCTGATCCAACTGGTCGGGAGATGACGTGGTGAGTACCCCCTAGTCCAGGACACCCTCATATATCCCTGATGGTTTCTGAGTCATGTGGGAAGGACCCGCCTATCGCCCACACTCACTTGGCGACGGTTCCAAATGTCGTCGCGGAAAGGGGTTAAAAACCGTTTATATAGCACCGACGCGTACCAGTGAATGGATGATGTAGTATAGCTACAGTAGGTATTTCCCTCGGTTATGAAACCAAGGTTATAGAACCAGTAGGATAACTAAGCAACACTATGTAAACGGTACCTGCACACAAAGAACAAAACCTCGCAACCCAATGCATAAGAGGGGTTGTCAATCCCTCCCCGGTAAAACATAGATTAAATAATATGAGTTTGGATAAATAGATCTGAATAAAATACTAAATAAAAGATGCAATCAAAAACTACAGCAAGGTATTTTTGGATTTTTGGAATAATAGATCTGAAAACAAAAGCGGTGAAAAATAGATCAGAAACAATATGATAAAAGATAAACCCGGAGGCCGTAGATTTCACTAGTGGCTTTTCTCGAGAAAATAGCATACGATGGGTAAACAAATTACTGTTGGGCAATTGATAGAAGATCAAATAATCATGATGATATCCAAGGCAATGATCATTATATAGGCATTTGATGTCGCCTGAACTACATCGATATTTCCCCAAAGAGGAAGAGATGATGCAATACAGCTACAGTAGGTATTTCCCTCAGCTATGAAACCAAGGTATCAATCCAGTAGGAGAACCAAGCAACCCTATGTAAATGGTACCTGCACACAAAGAACAAATACTTGCAACCCGACGCTTATGAGGGGTTGTCAATCCCTCTATGGGTACGGTGCCAGAAATTGTCAAGTTGACGGGTTAAAAATCATGATAGATTAGATAAGTAGATCTCGATAAAACGCGAAATAAAAAATTGCATCAAGGTATTTTTGGGGTTTTGATAATATAGATCTGAAAATAAAAGATGCAAATGAAGGAAAAAGCAAATAGCAATGAATATCTGAAAATATATGATGGGAAAGTAGACCCGGGGGCCGTAGATTTCACTAGTGGCTTCTCTCGAGAAAATAGCATATGATGGGTAAACAAATTACTATTGGGCAATTTATAGAACATCAAATAATTATGACGATATCCAGGCAATGATCATTATATAGGCATCACGTCCAACATTAGTAGACCGACTCTTGCCTGCATCTACTACTATTACTCCACACATCGACCGCTATCCAGCATGCATCTAGTGTATTAAGTTCATGGAGAAACGAGTAATGCATTAAGAACGATGACATGATGTAGATGAGATCTATTCATGTAGGAATAGCCCCCATATTGTTATGCTTAATAGCAATGATACATGTGTGTCTTGCTGCCCCTTCTATCACTGGGAAAGAAAACTGCACGATCAAACCCATCACAAAGCACCTCTTCCCATGGCAAGAAAAATTGATCTAGCTAGTCGGCCTAAATAAACCAAAGATTCGAAGAAGAAATACGAGGCTATAAGTAATCATGCATATAAGTGGTCAAAGAAAACTCAAATAACTTTCATGGATATATATCTGATCATAAACTCAAAGTTCATCGGATCCCAACAAACACACCGCAAAAAGAGTTACATCAAATAGATCTCCAAGAGACCATTGTATTGAGAATCAGAAAGAGAGAAGAAGCCATATAGCTACTGCCTATGGACCTGTAGGTCTATGATGAACTACTCACGCATCATCGGAGAGGCATAAATGAGGATGATGAACCCATCAGTGATGGTGTGTAGATTGGATCTTGTGGTTTTGGAACTTGCGGCGACTGGAATTGTTTTTCGTTGACTCCCCTAGGTTTTTTTGGAATATTTGCGTATTTATAGGGCGAAGAGGTGGTGCAGGAGGCCACTGAGGTGGGCACAACCCATCTGGCAGCCTCCAGGCGCGCCCTGGTGGGTTGTGCCCCCCTCGGGGCTCCCCTCTGTTACTTCTTTGGCCCATCTTGTGTCTTCTAGTCCGAAAAAATTCTCCAAAAAATTTCTCTGCGTTTGGAGTCCGTTTGGTACTGATATTCTGCGAAGTGAAAAACAAGCAAAAAACAGCAACTGGCACTAGGCACTATGTCAATAGATTAGTCCCAAAAATGATATAAAGTTGCTACAAAATGATTGTAAAACATCCAAGAATGATAATATAACAACATGGAACAATCAAAAATTATAGATATGTTGGAGACGTATCAGCATCACGTCCAAGATTAGTAGACCGAAACGATTCTGCATCTACTACTATTTCTCCACACATCGACCGCTATCCAGCATGCATCTAGTGTATTAAGTTCATGGAGAAATGGAGTAATGCAATAAGAATGGTGACATGATGTAGACAAGATCTATTCATGTAGGAATAGACCCCATCTTGTTATCCTTAATAGAAACGATACATATGTGTCTCGCTACCCCTTCTGTCACTGGGTGAGGACACCGTAAGATCGAACCCATCACAAAGCACCTCTTCCCATGGCAAGAAAAATTGATCTAGTTAACCTAACTAAATCATAGATTTGAAGAAGAAATATGAGGCTATAAGTAATCATGCATAAGAGATCAAAAGAAGACTCAAATAATATTCGTGGATAGAAACTAATCATAAACTCGATCTTCATCAGATCCCAACAAACACACCGCAAAAAGTCATTACGTCAAATAGATCTACAAGAGACAATTATATTGAGAATCAAAAAGAGAGAGAAAGACATCTAGCTACTGCCTACAGACTCGTAGGTCTATGGTGGACTACTCACGCATCATCGGAGAGGCACCAATGATATGATGATCCCCTTCGTGATGGTGTAGATTGGATCTCGTGGTTCTGGAACTTGTTGTGGTTGGAATTGTGTTTCGTCTGCTACCCTAGGGTTTCTGGAATTTTTGGAGATTTATAGAGCTGAGAGGCGGTAGAGGAGACCCCTATGGGCCCCACAACCCATCAGGGCATACCAAGGGCCTCTGGCGTGCCCTGGTGTCTTGTGGGCCCCACGGGCCTCCCCCAGGTGCTTCCTTGGCTCCCAAGTTGTCTTTTGGTCCAAAAAGTTTCATGGAATTTGGACTTTGTTTGGTACTGATATTCTGCGAAGTAAAAAACAAGGAAAACCCAGCAACTGGCATTGGGCACTATGTAAATAGGTTAGTCCCAAAAAATGATATAAAGTTGCTATAAAATAATTGTAAAACATCCAAGAATGATAATATAACAACGTGGAACAATCAAAAAATTATAGATACGTTGGAGACGTATCAAAGGGGGCAGTGGCAAATGAGGACGGGGTTGACCGTGGAGGGAGGCTTGCCGGCCGGAGCAAGGAGGCGGGATCAGCCATGGATGGACGCTCACTGGCCGGAGCAGTAGGAGCAACTGCAGCCGCTGGTCAGCCTAACGCACCGCGTCCGCCCCGCCTCCTCTGATGTGGCCTGCATGGTCAAGAGGGGCAGTTGAGCCATAGCCGGTGGTGAGTTCAGCAGCCGCCACCTCCTATCCTCTTCAAATCCAGTAGCCCTCTCATGTGTGCATCGGGGGTTGTCGTGCCCTCGACTGCGGTGAAGCACCAGGTCCAGGTGAGTGATTCCTTCTGAGTGTGCAGCCACCGCCTCCTATCCTCTCCTTCAACATGCGTGTGTGATTCCTTCTTTTTCCATGACTGCACACATCTAAAGCTTTTTTTGTTCCTCATCTAGAATTCTAATTAATTTCATTCTGAAGTGTGTAGACTGTTATTCCTTATTGGAGAGGATGGGTGAGCTTCTTCACCCTACTTGTCAAGGAGATCTTCATGTCTACCTAGGTTCCTATAGAGGGGATTTTTTGGTTTCTTTCAGTCGACAAGATGCTCAGATATTGCTAGGCTTCCATATAGAAATTTTGTTTTCTGTTTAAGTTTGTTGGGTACCTCGGCTAAGTTTCTGCAAAGTGGGTATTTGTTTGTTCCTGCTCATGAGATGCTCTCAGATCTAGCTATATTCCTTTTTTTTTGTTGGCTTTCTTAGTTTGTTTGGTACCTTGATCTTTTAAGGAAGAAATATGATAGGGAAGAGACAAACCTTGACAAAGAGAACAAGTCTGACTAAAATTACCAACTTGATCTTAAAGATTATACTATTTGTTTGCCTTAGTTGACTATCAACTATGCATCATGTAGTTAAAAAAACTCTTGCAACTGTAGTTTTACTGCTAACTAAAGGGATTCAGTTGACTGTGAGAGCAGAGCAGCAAGAGGGGAACTCACTCCTCAACACGGCGACCCGCGAACCTGCTGATGGAATTCTTGTACCTGTAGATGAAGGCTGCCTCGGCCTTCTGAAGGAAATGAGCCCTAGAGGCAATAATAAAGTTGTTATTTATATTTCCTTATATCATGATAAATGTTTATTATTCATAATAGAATTGTATTAACCAGAAACTTAGTACATGTGTGAATACATAGACAAACAGAGTGTCACTAGTATGCCTCTACTTGACTAGCTCGTTGAATCAAAGATGGTTAAGTTTCCTAGCCATAGACATGAGTTGTCATTTGATTAACGGGATCACATCATTAGAGAATGATGTGATTGACTTGACCCATTCCATTAGCTTAGCACTTGATCGTTTAGTATGTTGCTATTGCTTTCTTCATGACTTATGCATGTTCCTATGACGATGAGATTATGCAACTCCCGAATACCGGAGGAACACTTTGTGTGCTATCAAACATCACAACGTAATTGGGTGATTTTAAAGATGCTCTACAGATGTCTACGATGGTGTTTGTTGAGTTGGCATAGATCGAGATTAGGATTTGTCATTCTCATTGTCGGAGAGGTATCTCTGGGCCCTCTTTGTAATGCACATCACTATAAGCCTTGCAAGCAATGTGACTAATGAGTTAGTTGCGGGATGATGCATTACGGAATGAGTAAAGAGACTTGCCGGTAACGAGATTGAACTAGGTATTGAGATACCAACGATCAAATCTCGGGAAAGTAACATATCGATGACAAAGGGAACAACGTATGTTGTTATGCGGTTTGACCGATAAAGATCTTCGTAGAATATGTAGGAACCAATATGAGCATCTAGGTCCCGCTATTGGTTATTGACCGGAGATGAGTCTCGATCATGTCTACATAGTTCTCGAACCCGTAGGGTCCGCACGCTTAACGTTCTGAGACAATCGGTATTATGAGTTTATGTGTTTTGATGTACCAAAGGTTGTTCGGAGTCCCGTATGTGATCACGGACATGACGAGGAGTCTCGAAATGGTCGAGACATAAAGATCGATATATTGGGTGGCTATGTTTGGACATCGGAATGGTTCCGGGTGAGTTCGGGCATTTACCCGGAGTACCA
>NC_041381.1:460706746-460734524 GCF_002162155.2 Triticum dicoccoides | reverse complement strand
GGGCCCGGCCCCCTTTCCTTCCTCCCTCTCTCCTCCTTCCTTCCTCTCCTACTCCTACTTGGAAGGGGGGAATCCTACTCCCGGTGGGAGTAGGACTCCCCTAGGGTGCACCATAGAAGAGGGCTGGCCCTACCCCTCCTCCACTCCTTTATATACGGGGGAGGGGGCACCCCATAGACACACAAGTTGATCATTGTCTTAGCCGTGTGCAGTGCCCCCCTCCACCATAATCCACCTCGGTCATATCATCGTAGTGCTTAGGTGAAACCCTGCGCCGGTAGCTTCATCATCACCGTCATCACGCTGTCGTGTTGACGAAGATCTCCCTCGACACTCAGCTGGATCGAGAGTTTGTGGGACATCGCCGAGCTGAACGTGTGCAGATCGCGGAGGTGTCGTACTTTCGGTACTAGGATCGGTCGGATTGTGAAGACGTATGACTACATCAACCGCATTGTCATAACGCTTCCGCTTTCGATCTACGAGGGTATGTAGACAACACGCTCCCCTCTTATTGCTATGCATCACCTAGATGGATCTTGCGTGTGCGTAGGAAATTTTTGAAATTACTGTGTTACCCAACAGTGGCATCCGAGCCATGTCTATGCATAGATGTTATATGCACGAATAGAACACAAAGAGTTGTGGGCGATAATAGTCATACTGCTTACCAGCATGTCATACTTTGATTCGGCGGTATTGTTGGATGAAGCGTCCCGGACCGACATTACGCGTACGCTTACGCGAGACTGGTTCTACCGACGTGCTTCACACACAGGTGGCTGGCGGGTGACAGTTTCTCCAATTTTAGTTGAATCGAGTGTGGCTACACCCGGTCCTTGCTGAAGGTTAAAACCGCACACTTGACAAAAAATTCTTGTGGTTTTGATGTGTAGGTAAGAACAGTTCTTGCTCAGCCCGTAGCAGCCACGTAAAACTTGCAACAACAAAGTAGAGGACGTCTAACTTGTTTTTGCAGGGCATGTTGTGATGTGATATGGTCAAGACATGATGCTAAATTTTATTGTATGAGATGATCATGTTTTGTAACAGAGTTATCGGCAACTGGCAGGAGCCATATGGTTGTCGCTTTATTGTATGAAATGCAATCGCCATGTAATTGCTTTACTTTATCACTAAGCGGTAGCGATAGTCGTAGAAGCAATAGTTGGTGAGACGACAACGATGCTTCGATGGAGATCAAGGTGTCAAGCCGGTGACGATGGTGATCATGATGGTGCTTCGGAGATGGAGATCAAAGGCACAAGATGATGATGGCCATATCATATCACTTATATTGATTGCATGTGATGTTTATCCTTTATGCATCTTATTTTGCTTAGTCGGCGGTAGCATTATAAGATGATCTCTCACTAAATTTCAAGGTACAAGTGTTCTCCCTGAGTATGCCCCGTTGCAAAAGTTCATCATGCCGAGACACCACGTGATGATCGAGTGTGATAAGCTCTACGTTCACATACAACGGGTGCAAGCCAGCTTTGCACACGCAGAATTCTCGGGTTAAACTTGACGAGCCTAGAATATGCAGATATGGCCTCAGAACACTGAGACCGAAAGGTCGAGCGTGAATCATATAGTAGATATGATCAACATAGTGATGTTCACCATTTAAAACTACTCCATCTCACGTGATGATCGGACATGGTTTAGTTGATTTGGATCACTTGATCACTTAGATGATTAGAGGGATGTCCATCTAAGTGGGAGTTCTTAAGTAATTTGATTAATTGAACTTTAATTTATCATGAACTTAGTACCTGATAGTATTTTGCATGTCTATGTTTTTGTAGATAGATGGCTCGTGTTGTTGTTCCGTTGAATTTTAATGCGTTCCTAGAGAAAGCTAAGTTGAAAGATGATGGTAGCAACTACACGGACTGGGTCCGTAACTTGAGGATTATCCTCATTGCTGCACAAGAATTACGTCATGGAGGCACCGCTAGGTATCAAACCCGCCGCAAGAGCAACGCCAAATGTTATGAACATATGGCAGAGCAAAGCTGATGACTACTCGACAGTTCAGTGTGCCATGCTTTACAGCTTAGAACTGGGACTTCAACGACGTTTTGAACGTCATGGAGCATATGAGATGTTCCAGGAGTTGAAGTTAATATTTCAAGAAAATGCCCGGACTGAGAGATATGAAGTCTCCAATAAGTTCTACAGCTACAAAATGGAGGAGAATAGTTCTGTCAGTGAGCATATACTCAAAATGTCTGGGTATAACAATCACTTGATTCAACTGGGAGTTAATCTTCCTGATGATAGTGTCATTGACAGAATTCTTCAATCACTACCGCCAAGCTACAAGAGCTTCGTGATGAACTATAATACGCAAGGGATGGATAAGAAAATTCCCGAGCTCTTTGCAATGCTAAAGGTTGCGGAGGTAGAAATCAAGAAAGAGCATCAAGTGTTGATGGTCAATAAGACCACTAGTTTCAAGAAAAAGGGTGAAGGGAAGAAGGGGAACTTCAAGAAGAACGGCAAGAAAGTTGCTTCTCAAGTGAAGAAGCCCAAGTCTGGACCTAAGCCTAAGACTGAGTGCTTCTACTGCAAAGGGACTGGTCACTGGAAGCGAAACTGCCCCAAGTATATGGCGGATAAGAAGGATGGCAAGGTGAACAAAGGTATATGTGATATACATGTTATTGATGTGTACCTTACAAATGCTCGCAGTAGTGCATGGGTATTTGATACTGGTTCTGTTGCTAATATTTGCAACTCGACACAGAGGACTACAGATTAAGCAAAGATTGGCTAAGGATGAGGTGACGATGCGCGTGGGGAATGGTTCCAAAGTCGATGTGATCGCAGTCGGCATGCTACCTCTACATCTACCTTCGGGATTAGTTTTAGACCTAAATAATTGTTATTTGGTGCCAGCGTTGAGCATGAACATTATATCTGGATCTTGTTTAATGCGAGACAGTTATTCATTTAAATCTGAGAATAATGGATGTTCTATTTATATGAGTAATATCTTTTATGGTCATGCACCCTTGAAGAGTGGTCTATTTTTATTGAATCTCGATAGTAGTGACACGCATATTCATATTACTGAAGCCAAAAGATGCAGAGTTGATAATGATAGTGCAACTTATTTGTGGCACTGCCATTTGGGTCATATTGGTGTAAAGCGCATGAAGAAACTCCATTCTGATGGACTTTTGGAATCACTTGATTATGAATCACATGGTACTTGCGAACCATGCCTCATGGGCAAGATGACTAAAATGTCGTTCTCCGGAACAATGGAGCAAGCAACAGATTTATTGGAAATCATACATACTGATGTATGTGGTCCGATGAATGTTGAGGCCGCGGCTGGTATCGTTATTTTCTCACCTTCACAGATGATTTGAGCAGATATGGGTATATCTACTTAATGAAGCATAAGTCTGAAACGTTTGAAAAGTTTAAAGAATTTCAGAGTGAAGTGGAAAACCATCGTAACAAGAAAATAAAGTTTCTACGATCTGATCGTGGAGGAGAATATTTGAGTTACGAGTTTGGTCTTCATTTGA
This sequence comes from Triticum dicoccoides, assembly GCF_002162155.2. Lineage (NCBI taxonomy): Eukaryota > Viridiplantae > Streptophyta > Magnoliopsida > Poales > Poaceae > Triticum > Triticum dicoccoides. The sequence goes on along the minus strand of NC_041381.1, from coordinate 460,730,976 downwards.
AACAATGAGGAGTAGTTTCGCAACTCACGCCACCCGGAACACCATAGCTTAATAGTGTGTCTGAATGTCGTAACCGCACTTTATTAGACATGGTGCGATCTATGATGTCTATTACTGATTTACCGTTATCGTTTTGGGGTTATGCTTTAGAGACGGCTGCATTCACATTAAATAGCGCACCATCTAAATCCGTTGAGACAACACCTTATGAACTGTGGTTTGGCAAGAAACCCAAGTTGTCGTTTCTGAAAGTTTGGGGTTGTGATGCTTATGTGAAAAAGCTTCAACCTGATAAGGTCGAACCCAAATTGGAGAAATGTGTCTTCATAGGATACCCAAAGGAGACTGTTGGGTACACCTTCTATCACAGATCCGAAGGCAAGACATTTGTTGCTAATAATGGATCCTTTCTAGAGAAGGAGTTCCTCTCGAAAGAAGTCAGTGGGAGGAAAGTAGAACTTGATGAGGTAACTGTACCTACTCCCTTATTGGAATGTAGTTCATCACAGAAATCAGTTCCTGTGACTCCTACACCAATTAGTGAGGAAGCTAATGATGATGATCATATAACTTCAGATCAAGTTACTACTGAACCTCGTAGGTTAACCAGAGTAAGATCCGCACAAGAGTGGTACGGTAATCCGGTTCTGGAGGTCATGTTACTTGACCATGACGAACCTACGAACTATGAGGAAGCGATGATGAGCCCAGATACCGAATGGCTTGAGGCCACGAAATCTGAGATGGGATCCATGTATGAGAACAAAGTGTGGACTTTGGTTGACTTGCCCGATGATCGGCAAGCCATCGAGAATAAATGGATCTTCAAGAAGAAGACTGACGCTGACGGTAATGTTACTGTCTACAAAGCTCGACTTGTTGCAAAAGGTTTTTGACAAGTTCAAGGAGTTGACTACGATGATACCTTCTCACCCGTAGCGATGCTTAAGTTCATCTGAATCATGTTAGCAGTTGCTGCATTTTATGATTATGAAATTTAGCAAATGTATGTAAAGACTGCATTCCTGAATGGATTTCTGGAAGAAGAGTTGTATACGATGCAACCCAAAGGTTTTATCAATCCAAAGGATGCTAACAAAGTGTGCAAGCTCCAGCGATCCATTTATGGACTGGTGCAAACATCTCAGAGTTGGAATAAACATTTTGATAGCATGATCAAAGCATATGGTTTTATACAGACTTTTGGAGAAGCCTGTATTTACGAGAAAGTGAGTGGTATCTCTGTAGCATCTCTAATATTATATGTGGATGACATATTGTTGATTGGAAATGATATAAAATTTCTGGATAGCATAAAAGGATACTTGAACAAGAGTTTTTCAATGAAAGACCTCGGTGAAGCTGCTTATATATTGGGCATCAAGATCTATAGAGATAGATCAAGATGCTTAATTGGACTTTCACAAAGCACATACCTTGATAAGTTTTGAAGAAGTTCAAAATGGATCAAGCAAAGAAAGGGTTCTTGCCTGTGTTACAAGGTGTGAAGTTGAGTCAGACTCAATGCCCGACCACTGCAGAAGATAGAGAGAAAATGAAGGTCATTCCCTATGCTTCAGCCACAGGTTCTATCATGTATCCAATGCTATGTACCAGACCTGATGTGTGCCTTGCTATTAGTTTAGCAGGGAGGTACCAAAGTAATCATGGAGTGGATCACTAGACAGCGGTCAAGAACATCCTAAAAACCTGAAAAGGACTAAGGATAGGTTTCTCGTTTATGGAGGTGACAAAGAGCTTGTCGTAAATGGTTACGTCGATGCAAGCTTTGACAATGATCCGGATGACTCTAAGTCACAAACCGGATACCTATTTATATTGAACGGTGGAGCTATTAGTTGGTGCAGTTCTAAGCAAAGCGTCGTGGCAGGATCTACGTGTGAAGTGGAGTACATAGTTGCTTCAGAAGCAGCAAATGAAGGAGTCTGGATGAAGGATTTCATATCCGATCTAGGTGTCATACCTAGTGCATCGGGTCCAATGAAAATGTTTTCTGACAATACTGGTGCAATTGCCTTGGCAAAGGAATCTAGATTTCACAAGAGAACCAAGCACATCAAGAGACGCTTCAATTCCATCTGCGATCAAGTCAAGGAGGGAGACATAGAGATTTACAAGATACATACGGATCTAAATGTTGCAGACCCCTTGACTAAGCCTCTCTCACGAGCAAAACATGATCAGCACTAAGATTCCATGGGTGTTAGAATCATTACTGTATAATCTAGATTATTGACTCTAGTGCAAGTGGGAGACTGAAGGAAATGTGCCCTAGAGGCAATAATAAAGTTGTTATTTATATTTCCTTATATCATGATAAATGTTTATTATTCATGCTAGAATTGTATTAACCAGAAACTTAGTACATGTGTGAATACATAGACAAACAGAGTGTCACTAGTATGCCTCTACTTGACTAGCTAGTTGAATCAAAGATGGTTAAGTTTCCTAGCCATAGACATGAGTTGTCAATTGATTAACGAGATCACATCATTAGAGAATGATGTGATTATTGGGGAACGTAATAATTTCAAAAAAAACTCCTACGCACACGCAAGATCATGGTGATGCATAGCAACAAGAGGGGAGAGTGTGTCCACGTACCCTCATAGACCGAAAGCGGAAGCGTTAGCACAACGCGGTTGATGTAGTCGTACGTCTTCACAATCCGACCGATCAAGTACCGAACGCATGGCACCTCCGAGTTCTGCACACGTTCAACTCGATGACGTCCCCCGAACTCCTATCCACCCGAGCTTTGAGGGAGAGTTCCATCAGCACGACGGCATGGTGACGGTGATGATGTTCTACCGACGCAGGGCTTCGCCTAAGCACCGCTACAATATTATCGAGGTGGATTATCGTGGAGGGGGGCATCGCACACGGCTAAGAGATCCAAGGGATCAATTGTTGTGTCTAGAGGTGCCCCCCCCCCTGCCCCCGTATATAAAGTATGGAGGAGGGGAGGCCGGCCAGCCCCTAGGGCGCGCCAGAAGTGTGGAGTCCTACTAGGACTCCCTAGTCCTAGTAGGATTCCTCCTCCCACATGGAATAGGAAAAAGGGAAGGGAAAAGCAGAAGGTAGGAAGGGGGCACCCCCCCCCTCCCTAGTCCAATTCGGACCAGACCATGGGGAGGGGTGCGGCCAACTTTTGAGGCCTTTCTCTCCTTTCCCGTATGGCCCATTAAGGCCCAATACGAATTCCCATAACTCTCCAGTACTCCGAAAAATACCCGAATCACTCGGAACCTTTCCGATGTCCAAATATAGTCGTCCAATATATTGATCTTTACGTCTTGACCATTTCAAGACTCCTCGTCATGTCCCCGATCTCATCCGGGACTCTGAACTACATTCGATACATCAAAAACACATAAACTCATAATATAACCGTCATCAAACTTTAAGCGTGCGGACCCTACGGGTTCGAGAACTATGTAGACATGACCGAGACACGTCTCCGGACAATAACCAATAGCGGAACCTGGATGCTCATATTGGCTCCTACATATTCTACGAAGATCTTTATCGGTCAAACAGCATAACAACATACGTTGTTCCCTTTGTCATCAGTATGTTACTTGCCCGAGATTCGATCGTCGGTATCTCAATACCTAGTTCAATCTCGTTATCGGCAAGTCTCTTTACTCGTTCAATAATACATCATCATGTAACTAACTCATTAGTTACAATGCTTGCAAGGCTTATTGTGATGTGCATTACCGAGTGGGCCCAGAGATACCTCTTCGACAATCGAAGTGGCAAATCCTAATCTCGAAATACGCCAACCCAACAAGTACCTTCGGAGACACCTGTAGAGCACCTTTATAATCACCCAGTTACGTTGTGACGTTTGGTAGCACACAAAGTGTTCCTTTGGTAAACGGGAGTTGCATAATCTCATAGTTATAGGAACATGTATAAGTCATGAAGAAAGCAATAGCAACATACTAAACGACCAAGTGCTAAGCTAACAGAATGGGTCAAGTCAATCACCGTTAATCAAATGACAACTCATGTCTATGGTTAGGAAACTTAACCATCTTTGATTAACGAGCTAGTCAAGTAGAGGCATACTTGTGGCACTATGTTTATCTATGTATTCACACATGTATTATGTTTCCGGTTAATACAATTCTAGCATGAATAATAAACATTTATCATGAAATAAGGAAATAAATAATAACTTTATTATTGCCTCTAGGGCATATTTCCTTCAGTCTCCCACTTGCACTAGAGTCAATAATCTAGTTCACATAGCCATGTGATTTAACACCAATATTCATATCTGTATATGATTAACACCCATAGTTCACATCGTCATGTGACCAACACCCAAAGGGTTTACTAGAGTCAATAATATAGTTCACATTGCTATGCAATTAACACCCAAAGAGTACTAAGGTGTGATCATGTTTTGCTCATGAGAGAAGTTTAGTCAACGGGTCTGTCACATTCAGAGCCGTGTGTATTTTGCAAAAATATTCTATGTCTACAATGCTCTGTACGGAGCTACTCTAGCTAATTGCTCCCACCTTCAATATGTATTCAGATTGAGACTTAGAGTCATCTGGATTAGTGTCAAATCTTGCATCGACGTAACCCTTTACGACGAACCTCTTGTCACCTCCATAATCGAGAAATATACCCTTATTCCACTAAGGAAAATTTTGACCAATGTCCAGTGATCTACTCCTAGATCACCATTGTACTCCCTTGCCAAACCATGGCATAGTATACAATAGGTCTGGTCCATAGCATGGCATACTTTTATAGAACCTATGATTGAGGCATAGGGAATGACTTTCATTCTCTTTCTATTTTCTGCTGTGGTCGGGATTTGAGTCTTACTCAATTCCATAGCTTTGCAACACAGGCAAGAACTCTTTCTTTGACTGTTCCATTTTGAACTACTTCAAAATCTTGTCAAGGTATGTACTCACTAAAAATCTTATCAAGCATCTTGATCTATCTCAATAGATCTTGATGCTCAATATGTAAGTAGCTTTATTGAGGTCTTTCTTTTAAAGAACTCCTTTCAAACACTTTTTTATGCTTTCAGAAAAATTCTACATCATTACTGATCAACAATATGTCACTCACATATACTTATCAGAAAGGCTGTAGTGCTCCCACTCACTTTATTGTAAATACAGGCTTCACCGCAAGTCCGTACAAAACTATATGCTTTGATCAACTTATCAAAGCATATATTCCAACTCCGAGATGCTTGCACCAGTCCATAGATGGATCACTAGATCTTGCACATTTTGTTAGCACCTTTAGGATCGACAAAACCTGCTGGTTGCATCATATACAACTCTTCTTTAAGAAATCCATTAAGGAATGTAGTTTTGACATCCATTTGCCAGATTTTATAAAATGTGGCAATTAGCTAACATGATTCGGACAGACTTTAAGCATCAACACGAGTGAGAAAAAACTCATCGTAGTCAATATCTTGAACTTTGTCAAAAACCTTTTCCGACAAGTCTCGCTTTGTAGATAGTAACACTACTATCAGCGTCCATCTTCCTCTTGAAGATCCATTTATTTTCTATGGCTTGCCGATCATCGGGCAAGTCAACCAAAGTCCACACTTTGTTCTCATACATGGATCCCATCTCAGATTTCATGGCCTCACAGAATCTGGGCTCATCATCGCTTCCTCATAGTTCGTAGGTTCATCATGGTCCAATAACATGACTTCCAGAACAGGATTAGTGTACCACTCTGGTGCGGTATGTGCTCTGGAAGACCTACGAGGTTCTGTAGTAACTTGATCTGAAGTTTCATGATCATCATCATTAGCTTCCTCACTAATTGGTGTAGGAATCACTGGAACTGATTTCTGTGATGAACTACTTTCCAATTCGGGAGAAGGTACAATTACCTCATCAAGTTATACTTTCCTCCCACTCACTTCTTTCAAGAGAAACTCCTTCTCTAGAAAGGATCCATATTAGCAACGAATATCTTGCCTTCGGATCTGTGATAGAAGGTGTACCCAATAGTTTCCTTTGGGTATTCTATGAAGACTCACTTCTCCGATTTGGGTTCGAGCTTATCAGGTTGAAACTTTTTCACATAAACACCGCAGCCCCAAACTTTAAGAAACGACAACTTTTGTTTCTTGCCAAACCACAGTGCATATGGTGTCGTCTCAACGGATTTAGATGGTGCCCTATTTAACGTGAATGGAGTTGTCTCTAATGCATAACGCCAAAACGGTAGTGGTAAATCGGTAAGAGACATCATAGATTGCACTATATCCAATAAAGTACGGTTATGATGTTCGGACACACCATTAAGCTGTGGTGTTCCAGGTGGCATGAGTTTGTGAAACTATTACACATTGTTTTAATTGAAGACCAAACTCGTAACTCAAATATTCTCCTCCACAATCAGATCGTAGAAACTTTATTTTCTTGTTATGATGATTTTCCACTTCACTCTGAAATTCTTTGAACTTTCAAGTGTTTTAGACTTGTGTTTCATTAAGTAGATATACTCATATTTTCTTAAATCATCTGTGAAGGTCAGAAAATAACGATACCCACCGCGAGCCTTAACACTCATCGGATCGCATACATCAGTATGTATTATTTCCAATAAGTCAGTTGCTCGCTCCATTGTTCTGGAGAACGGAGTCTTAGTCATCTTGCCCATAAGGCATGGTTCGCAAGCATCAAGTGATTCATAATCAAGTGATTCCAAAATCCCATCAGCATGGAGTTTCTTCATGCGCTTTACACCAATGTGACCTAAACGGCAGTGCCACAAATAAGTTGCACTATCATTATTAACTTTGCATCTTTTGGCTTCAATATTATGAATATGTGTATCACTACGATCGAGATCCAACAAACCATTTTTATTGTGTGTATGACCATAGAAGGTTTTATTCATGTAAACAGAACAACAATTATTCTCTAATTTAAATGAATAACCGTATTGCAATGAACATGATCAAATCATATTCATGCTCAATGCAAACACTAAATAACACTTATTTAGGTTCAACACTAATCCCGAAAGTATAGAGTGTGTGCAATAATGATTATATCAATCTTAGAACCACTTACAACGCACATTGTCACTTCACCCTCAACTAGTCTATGTTCATCCTGCAACTCCCGTTTCGAGTTACTACTCTTAGCAACTGAACTAGTATCAAATACCGAGGGGTTACTATGAACACTAGTAACGTACACATTAATAATATGTATATCAAATATACCTTTGTTTACTTTGCCATCCTTCTTACCCACCAAATGTTTGGGGTAGTTCCGCTTCCAGTGACCATTCCTTTGCGGTAGAAGCACTCAGTTCCAGGCTTGGGTCTAGCTTTGGGCTTCTTCATGGGAGTGACAACTTGCTTGTCATTCTACTTGAAGTTCCCTTTCTTTCCCTTTAGCCTTTTCTTGAAACTAGTGGTCTTGTCAATCATCAACACTTGATGCTCTTTCTTGATTTCTACCTTCGTTGATTTCAACATCACGAAGAGCTTGGGAATCGTTTTTGTCATCCCTTGCATACTATAGTTCATCACGAAGTTCTAGTAACTTGGTGACGGTGACTAGAGAACTCTGTCAATCACTATCTTATCTAGAAGATTAACTCCCACTTGATTCAAGCGATTGTAGTACCCGGACAATTTGAGCACATGCTCACTAGTTGAGCAATTCTCCTCCATCTTTTAGCTATAGAACTTGTTGGAGATTTCGTATCTCTCAACTCGGGTATTTGCTTGAAATATTAACTTGAACTCCTGGAACATCTAATATGGTCCATGACGTTCAAAACATCTTTGAAGTCCCGATTCTAAGCCGTTAAGCATGGTGCACTTAAACTATTAAGTAGTCATCATATTGAGCTAGCCAAACGTTCATAACGTCTGCATCTGCTCCTGCAATAGGTCTGTCACCTAGCAGTGCATCAAGGACATAATTCTTCTGTGCAGCAATGAGGATAAACTCAGATCATGGACCCAGTCCGCATCCTTGCTACTATCATTTTTCAACTTAATTTTCTCTAGGAACACATATAAAAACATCGGGAAGCAAGAACGGGAGCTATTGATCTACAACATGATTTGCAAAATACTATCAGGACTAAGTTCATGATAAATTAAAGTTCAATTAATCATATTACTTAAGAACTCACACTTAGATAGACATCCCTCTAATCATCTAAGTGATCACGTGATCCAAATCAACTAAACCATAACCGATCATCACGTGAAATGGAGTAGTTTTCAATGGTGAACATCACTATGTTGATCATATCTACTATATGATTCATGCTCGACCTTTCGGTCTCAGTGTTCCGAGGCCATATATGCATATGCTAGGCTCGTCAAGTTTAACCTGAGTATTCTGCATGTACAAAACTGGCTTGCACCCGTTGTAGATGGACGTAGAGCTTATCACACCCGATCATCACATGGTGTCTGGGCACGACAAACTTTGGCAATGGTGCATACTCAGGGAGAACACTTTTATCTTGAAATTTAGTGAGAGATCATCTTATAATGCTACCGTCAATCAAAGAAAAATAAGATGCATAAAAGATAAACATCACATGCAATCAATATAAGTGATATGATATGGCCATCATCATCTTGTGCTTGTGATCTCCATCTCCGAAACACCATCATGATCACCATCGTCACCGGCGCGACACCTTGATCTCCATCATAGCATCGTTGTCGTCTCGCCAACTATTGCTTCTACGACTATCGCTACCGCTTAGTGATAAAGTAAAGCAATTAGAGGGCGATTGCATTGCATAGAATAAAGCGACAACCATATGGCTCCTGCCAGTTGCCGATAACTCGGATACAAAACATGATCATCTCATACAATAAAATATAGCATCATGTCTTGACCATATCACATCACAACATGCCCTGCAAAAACAAGTTAGACGTCCTCTACTTTGTTGTTGCAATTTTTACGTGGCTGGTACAGGCTGAGGAAGAACCGTTCTTACCTACGCATCAAAACCACAACGATAGTTCGTCAAGTTAGTGTTGTTTTAACCTTCTCAAGGACCGGGCGTAGACACACTTGGTTCAACTAAAGTTGGAGAAAGTGACACCCGCCAGCCACCTGTGTGCAAAGCACGTCGGTAGAACCAGTCTCGCGTAAGCGTACGCGTAATGTCGGTCCGGGCCACTTCATCCAACAATGCCGCCAAACCAAAGTATGACATGCTGGTAAGCAGTATGACTTGTATCGCCCATAACTCACTTGTGTTCTACTCGTGCATATAACATCTATGCATAAACCTGGCTCTGATACCACTGTTGGGGAATGTAGTAATTTCAAAAAAATTCCTACGCACACGCAAGATCATGGTGATGCATAGCAACGAGAGGGAGAGTGTGTCCCCGTACCCTTGTAGACCGAAAGCGGAAGCATTAGCACAACACGGTTGATGTAGTCGTACATCTTCACGGTCCGACCGATCAAGTACCAAACGCACAGCACCTTCGAGTTCTGCACACGTTCAACTCGATGACATCCCTCGAACTCCGATCCAGCCGAGCTTTGGGAGAGAGTTCCATCAGCACGACAGCATGGTGACGATGATGATGTTCTACTGACGCATGGCTTCACCTAAGCACCGCTACGATATTATCGAGGTGGATTATCATGGAGGGGGGCACCGCACACGGCTAAGAGATCCAAGGGATCAATTGTTGTGTCTAGAGGTGCCCCCCTGCCCCCGTATATAAAGTATGGAGGAGGGGACGCCGGCCAGCCCCTAGGGCGCGCCAGAAGTGTGGAGTCCTACTAGGATTCCTCCTCCCACATGGAATAGGAAAAAGGGAAGGGAAAAGGAGAAGGAAGGAAGGGGGCGCCCCCCTCCCTAGTCCAATTCGGACCAGACCATGGGGAGGGGTGCGGCCACCTTTTGAGGCCTTTCTCTCCTTTCCCGTATGGCCCATTAAGGCTCAATACGAATCCAGTAACTCTCCGGTACTCCGAGAAATACCCGAATCACTCGGAACCTTTCCGATGTCCGAATATAGTCGTCCAATATATCGATCTTTACGTCTTGTCCATTTCGACACTCCTCGTCATGTCCACGATCTCATCCGGGACTCCAAACTACCTTCGGTACATCAAAAACACATAAACTCATAATATAACCGTCATCGAACTTTAAGCGTGTGGACCCTACGGGTTCGAGAACTATGTAGACATGACCGAGACACGTCTCCGGTCAATAACAAATAGCAGAACCTGGATGCCCATATTGGCTCCTACATATTCTACGAAGATCTTTATCGGTCAAACCGCATAACAACATATGTTGTTCCCTTTGTCATCGGTATGTTACTTGCCCGAGATTCGATCGTTGGTATCTCAATACCTAGTTCAATCTCGTAACCGGCAAGTCTCTTTACTCGTTCCGTAATACATCATCCTGTAACTAACTCATTAGTTACAATGCTTGCAAGGCTTATAGTGATGTGCATTACCGAGTGGGCCCAGAGATACCTCTTCGACAATCGGAGTGACAAATCCTAATCTCGAAATACACCGACCCAACAAGTACCTTCGGAGACACCTGTAGAGCACCTTTATAATCACCCAGTTATGTTGTGACGTTTGGTAGCACACAAAGTGTTCCTCCGGTAAAGGGGAGTTGCATAATCTCATAATTATAGGAACATGTATAAGTCATGAAGTAAGCAATAGCAACATACTAAACGATCAAGTGCTAAGCTAACAGAATGGGTCAAGTCAATCACATCATTCTCCTAATGATGTGATCCCGTTAATCAAATGACAACTCATGTCTATGGTTAGGAAACTTAACCATCTTTGATTAACGAGCTAGTCAAGTAGAGGCATACTTGTGGCACTATGTTTGTCTATGTATTCACACATGTATTATGTTTCCAGTTAATACAATTCTAGCATGAATAATAAACATTTATCATGAAATAAGGAAATAAATAATAACTTTATTATTGCCTCTAGGGCATATTTCCTTCAGTGATTGACTTGACCCATTCTGTTAGCTTAGCACTTGATCGTTTAGTATGCTGTTATTGCTTTCTTCATGACTTATACATGTTCCTATGACTATGAGATTATGCAACTCTCGAATACCGGAGGAACACTTTGTGTGCTATCAAACATCACAACGTAACTGGGTGATTATAAAGATGCTCTACAGATGTCTTCGATGGTGTTTGTTGAGTTGGCATAGATCGAGATTAGGATTCGTTACTCTGAATGTCGGAGAGGTATCTCTGGGCCCTCTCTATAGTGCACATCACTATAAGCCTTGCAAGCAATGTGACTAATGAGTTAGTTGCGGGATGATACATTAGGGAACAAGTAAAGAGACTTGCCAGTAATGAGATTGAACTAGGTATTGATATACCGATGATCGAATCTCGGGCAAGTAACATACCGATGACAAAGGGAACAACGTATGTTGTTATGCCGTTTGACCAATAAATATCTTCATAGAATATGTAGGAACCAATATGAGAATCCAGGTTCCGCTATTGGTTATTGACCGGACACGAGTCTCGGTCATGTCTACATAGTTCTCGAACCCGTAGGGTCCGCATGCTTAACATTCTGTGACGATCGGTATTATGAGTTTATGTGTTTTGATGTACCGAAGGTTGTTCGGAGTCTCGGATGTGATCACGGACATGACGAGGAGTCTCGAAATGGTCGAGACATAAAGATCAATATATTGGATGGCTATGTTTGGACATCGGAATGGTTCCGGGTGAGTTCGGGCATTTACGGGAGTACCGGGAGGTTACCGGAACCCCCCGGGGAGTGTATGGGCCTTATTGGGCCTTAGTGGGAGAGAGGAGGAGGCGGCCTAGGAGGCCCCCCCCAAGCCCAATCCGAATTGGGAGGGGGCGGCCCCCCTTTCCTTCCTCCCTCTCTCCTCGTTCCTTCCTCTCCTACTCCTACTTGGAAGGGGGGGAATCCTACTCCCGGTGGGAGTAGGACTCCCCTAGAGTGCGCCATAGAAGAGGGCCAGCCCTCCCCCACCTCCACTCCTTTATATACTGGGGAGGGGGCACCCCATAGACACACAAGTTGATCGTTGTCTTAGACGTGTGCGGTGCCCCCTTCCACCATAATCCACCTCGGTCATATCGTCATAGTGCTTATGCGAAGCCCTGCGCCGGTAGCTTCATCATCACCATCATCATGCTGTCATGCTGACGAAGCTCTCCCTCGACACTCAACTGGATCGAGAGTTCGTGGGACGTCACCGAGCTGAACGTGTGCAGATCACGGAGGTGTCGTACTTTTGGTACTAGGATCAGTCGGGTTGTGAAGACATACAACTACATCAACCGCGTTGTCATAACGCTTCCACTTTCTATCTACGAGGGTACGTAGATAACACTCTCCCCTCTCGTTGCTATGCATCACCTAGATGGATCTTGCGTGTGCGTAGGAATTTTTTTGAAATTATTATGTTACCCAACACCTTCTCCTTGTTTGGAAAAGAAACCGTCATAGACTTCACCCAGCCTTCTTGTAGTTGTAGACCATCATGTCATGTAATTACTTGCAGAACAACTATATTGTTTTATTGGGATTGTAAAGAGAAAACAATAGAACTCTACAACTTAGTTGTGAGTGTCGGTTGATTATTTACTTTCTCAAGTAGTATGCAAATTTGAAAAATGGTTGTGGTATTCCCCATTTGACAAATCCTCATATGATGTTGATAGTCATGCTTATGTGCATATACACTTTACTAAATATATGCATGTTGTTTGATTTTTAGTACACACCCGAAAGTTTTTAGGTGCTATGTTTTGCTATGATTTTGATTTACCCACTAGCTGACTGCTGCATTTTTCCTTGTAGGCCTATGCTTTTTTCATCGTCGTCATCCGTCCAAGCTGGTGTTGTCCGCTCGGTCACCTTCCAGTTGCTTTTGGAGCATGCCGCAGATTCATTTTGTCTCCTTCCAATGTAAGTTCTTGTGCTGAGTTCCTGACTAATTCATGCAATGGCCATGGCATATGTTTGTTAGTCATTCGGCTGGGTCAAGCTTATGTAGGAATTTTTTTTCTTAATGAAGGATATGGTAATAGGAAATAGTAAGTGTTGTTCTCGCATATGTACTAATAACCCACAAGTATAGGGGATTGCAACGGTTTTCGAGCGTAGAGTATTCAAACCAAATTTATAGATTCGACACAAGGGGAGCCAAAGAATATTTGTAAGTATTAGCAACTGAGTTGTCAATTCAACCACACCTGGAGATTAATTATCAGCAGCAAAGTGATCAGTAGCAGAGTAGTATGATAGTTTTGATAATAGTGACAGTAGTAATAGTAACAGTAATGGTGACAGTGGTAATTTTGTAACAAGTGTAACAGTAACGATAGCAGTAGTAACTTAGCAGAAACAATCTAAGATAAATTCGTAGGCATTGGATCGGTAATTTTTTGGATGATATTCATCATGTGACAGTCATAACCTAGGGCGATACGGCACTAGCTCCAGTTAATAAATATAATGTAGGCATGTATTCCGTAAATAGTCATACGTGCTTATGGAAAAAACTTGCATGACATCTTTTGTCCTACCCTCCCGTGGCAGCGGGGTCCAATTGTAAACTAAGGGATATTAAGGCCTCCTTTTAATAGAGAACCGGAAAAGAGCATTAACACATGGTGAATACATGAACTCCTCAAACTACGGTCATCATCGGGAGTGGTCCCGACTATTGTCACTCCGGGGTTGACGGATCATAACACATAGTAGATGACTATAACTTGCAAGATCGGATCTAGAACATGGATATAATGGTGGTAACATAAACGGTTTAGATCTGAAATCATGGCACCCGGGCCCAAAGTAACAATCATTAAGCATAGCAAAGTCATAGCAACATCAATCTCAGAACATAGTGGATACTAGGGATCAAGCCCTAACAAAACTAACTCGATTACATGATGAATCTCATCCAACTCCTCATCGACTAGCGAGCCTATGAAGGAATTACTCACTCCCGGTGGGGAGCATCATGGAATTGGTGAAGGAGAAGGGTTGGTGATTACGAAGAGCGAAGATCCCCCTCTCCGGAGCCCCAAACGGACTCTAGATCTGGCCTCCCGATGAAGAACAGGAGATGACGATGGCTCCGTCTCGTGGAACGCGATAATTCTTTCTCCCTGATATTTTTTTAGAAAAATAGGATTTTATAGTGTCGGTTTTAGGGTCTGCGAGGCCACCAGGTGGGGACAACCCACCTAGGCACGCCTGGGGGGCAGGCGCGCCCTGGTGGGTTGTGCCCACCCAGGTTTCCCCCTCAGGTGGCTCTTGGCTCCAGAAATTCTCTTTTATTGGGTAAAAATTCCTTGCGAAGTTTCATTCCATTCTGAGAACTATTATTTCTACACAAAAACAACACCATGGTAGTTCTGATGAAAACAGCGTTAGTTCGGGGTTAGTTTCATTCAAATCAGTCCAAAACAAGAGGAGAAGCGTTAGGAAAAGTAGATACATTGGAACGTATCATGTACCTGCACATTTCTCAAGGATCAATTATAGTTGTTCTTGAACAAAGCATTCTTGGAATTTCATTTGCAGTTTCAAGTATTAAACAAAAGGTTGAATGTAAAGAAATAGGATTGTGCTTCTCAGGCATGCAATGTAAAGAAAACAGGTGATAATGTTGAATTGCTTCCTTCCATACTTGGATCTACCAAGATTATTTATGTTCCATTGGATTAAGCATGAGATTATCTGTTGATAGTTTTTTCACTTGAGTAGTTGACAAAATGAGGTGAGATGATAGATAAATCAGAACTAGTGGAGAATAATGCATAGAAAAGGTAACTATGGAACAACGAAAGAATGGTGGAGATAAATTATCTTGGAATCTCGAAGACATTTCATAACAATATTGGGTGAAAAAAATTATACCTCCGGGATGGGATAAAACCAGGACAAGATCCATGTTGATTCTTTCTCTATTCGTTCTTTTTTGATACCATGTTTTTTTCTGAAAATTGTAGAATTGGGTAAATAACTTCCACTATATTTAAAAACTATATGTTTGGAAGAACTAAGACACAAGTAAAATAATGCAACAGGTTACTTTACGCATTTCAAAATGCATAGGAAAACCACCTTTTGAAGACTTTTTTTTGTTTCATGAGCACATAGGCAACACATATTATTCACAGCAATCATATCATCGGCAAATAATCTGGCCAACTGGGAAAAAAAACCTTACTGAACTAGTTATGAAACAACAAATTAACAACTAACTGATTGAAGAATAGAAGCTACAAGCCTCTGTTATGCATTCCCATTCTTATGAGTTCTTACCTTCATCCTTGAGGTGAGGTGTCTTTCCCGTATTTTCCTATTATTCGATGAAATGCCCATCTCATAATGAGCACCTTTTCTTCCGGTTCATCTTGCTGCTGCTGCTAGAAACTGGTCGGTTTGTTCTTGTTGCTGCTAGGAATTGGTGCTCTTGTTGATATTGCCTGCTTTTCTTGTCGGTGCTGCCTTAGAAGTTAAGGTAAGTGGCACTGCTTATAGCTACAGATATGTGTTTTTCTTGAATCCAATATCACTCGTGTCTGGACCAGTATTAATGGTCGTTTTCGACACAAGGTTTTGTTAGAAAGGCTATAAAAGTAGTTAACTCACTCAATCTCTCGTTTAAAATTACAAACCGCTCGTCGGTCCAGTATTTTGTGAAAGGTGGATTTTGTGTAAGTGGTTACTTGAATCCAATATCGCTCATCCTGTCCAGTTTTAATTGTCCTTTTTGTCACAAAGTTCTATAAAAAAAACTATACAAGTAGTTAGCACTGGAACCTACAGATCCATAGGTGAATTTTGTGAAGGTGGTCTCCAAATAATCCTAAAATGCTCATCCTATGGATTAAGGAGGCCACTATGTCAGGCATCTACACAAATGGACTTAATGTCTCATAAAAAACCAAACTCATGTTCTGACCATCAACTAGAGTGCTCAGTGCATGATAGATGGCTTTTGGTCATCATCATAATACTACGTTTTGAAGTTTTTAATAGACTAATATGCTAAATGCAAAGCATCTGAGTAGTTATCATGGTTCTTTGTCCTAATGAGTTCTTCTACTTTATTTTGCAGGGCGTATATCTTTGAGGTTGCTGCTTCTTTGTACCGGATCAAGGTTTCTTATTTTCCTTTCTAGCTGCCTCTCTTGTATTTGATTTATATCCTATATAAATATGTGATGTCATGATCCTTGTTTCACTGGTCTTGTTGACTTTATCCTGGCATAAACATGTTGTCATAGTGTCAACATAATAACAGAACAAAAAAACCTTTTCAAAATTAAACATGAGAGAATATAAAGCTAGACAAAGTTATCTCCTTGAAATGATCACTTCCCTATCCTCACCGTGGCTGTTTGTAAGTTCAAATCTCATGTTGAACCCATGGTTCTCAACTTTTCTTCTCCTTTTTCTTAGAAACTTAAACAATGATACTCCTTGTTGTAATTTTAAAAGGTAGAAAATTTCTGTTTTGAGGAATGGCAACAACAAACTCTGAGTGGTACTATTTGTTGTATGCTTACAATTAAATATTGTATCATATTTATGTTTTTTCTGGAGCTATTGACATGTAGTGGAAGCTGCATTTGATTGGTGTGTTAGGTATATAAATAGTTGGTTTTGCCTTTTTCTCAAACCAAGCTGAGGCACATAACTGACTTTAGTGTATCCCTCAATGCACATGGGTCACTCTCTATCCTTTTTGGTGCAGATAAGTATAGGAACAATGTTTGAGGTTGTGGCTCCGCTGCAAATATGCCCATTGCCATTGAGCCTTTCTATCTATATGCTTCTAGGGAGTATTTGGTTTTTGTACTATACGTTTGACGAATGTAACATCCCAAAATTCTAAATTTTGGAATGTTATATTAAATAGATAGTTTTGATTGATTGTATGATTGCTTGTGTAAAATTGAGTGAAACTTGAACTTTTTGAAAGTTAAATGAGAGGGAATAATATGACTTTCCCAAAACTTTCACTTTGCTTTCTGATCTCCATGAATTCAAATTCTTTTCAAATACAAAACCCTAGAGAGAAGATGACATGACTTCTTCCATTTAAAAATGAAAAGGGTTTTTGGACAGATTTGAATTTCATTTGGAAATATTTTAAATTCAGAAACTTTATGCAACTCAACGATTTTCATGAGAGGAGATAAAATAACTTCTCCAAAACATATGAAATATGAGTTGGGAGTTTAAAAGAAATCCAATTTAAAGTCCTTTTGAAATTATTTTCAATTTGGAGTTATTTGGGTTTTATTCCAATCATTTTTATCCAAAACTAAAATATTTGGAAAATAGGGTAAAATGATTCCCTACATCAGAAAATTCGATAGAAATAAATTTGAATTAATTTTGGTATTTTTAAAATGATTTTTATTGGGTTTTACTATAGCTGTAGCACTCTTTGCTTTATTTGAATTTTTGAGGATTTTATTTGACGCTAGAAAAATGTTAAAGTTATAGAAAATATTTTTCTGAAATTTTTTATATATAATATGCCTATGTACAATTTTATTTTTATTTCCGTTATACAGTTTCTCTTTCTGTTTTTCGAAAAACAAAAAAACCTGTACGTGCGACCCAATTTTATCCGTCGCCCACGTGCACAGTGCACCCAGGCTGGCCCATGTTGTATTTTTATTTTTTTGGTTATGTTTGCAGGAAAAAAATACTTTTTTCTTAATTTTTTTCTTCCTTTTTTTTTGTTTGAAAAAAAAAATGCCGCACGCACGCGCGCGGCCGGCCCAACCAAATTTTAGCCGCATGCGTTTTTCTTTTCTCTCTTTACTATATTTCGTCTACGTTTTGTCCCACATTGCCTAGTCTTTGACATCTTTTCCACCTATAAATATAAATTCGTAAAGCCTTCAAAAATCATCCACTGCGGGTTAAATCAATATTTTGGTTTGACTAGTTGAAAAATATATTTCTCCTCTCTGACGGAATTTCTGAAAGTCGCTTCCTCTCTCCGAAGTCGTCTTTTCTCTATCTAAAGGTATCTTTCTTCGTAATTTTTCTATAGATACTCCCGTAGTTTATTATTTCTAGACTAGTACGATAGAATAATTAGATTTATAAATTAGTCCCTGTATTTACATTTTAGGACTAGAATTCTTTTAGCCATAGCCCTTTTTCTTCCGTAAAACAGCTTGGCCCTAATTTTTTAAGGACGGTGCTACACGTCGGTCGGCGGATCTTTTAAAAAGATCCGCCGCCTCGCGAGCCGTCCAATTTTACGAGGCGAGCCGTCCGTTCTTATTCTGTAATTTCTTGCAACAATGCTCTTGTTGCGAAACCTCTTCTTCTCTAACTTTCTGCAACAATAGTCATGTTACTTTCTGCAACAAGAGCCATGTTACGGAAATCTCTTCTTCTTTAATTTTCTGCAACAAGACCTCTGTTGCAAAATATTCTCTTCTTTAATTTACTCCAACAAGACCCTTGTTGTAAAAAAAATTCTTCTCTATTTTTCTGCAACAAAACCCTATCTTTCTGAAACAGGACCCTTGTTTCAAAACCTCTATTGTAACATGACTTTTTTTTTCAAAAGCATATGTGATCTCTTTTTGTATTTCTGCAATAAGACACTTGTTGTAAAATTTGCAACATCTTCAGCCTTTTCTCTGTATTTCTGCAACAAAACCTTTGTTTCAAAGAAAATTACAATAGAAGTCATGTTGCAGAATCTCGTCGCTGCGTCGTATTCCTGCAACAAGACATCTGTTCCAATTTTTTTTTTGCAACAGAAACCATGTTGCGGAAACTTGTCGATGCATCATATTTGCACTAGGTTCGCCGCCGTCATGCAGAAATCAGTTACGGATCTGCTCGTTCATCCAAATTGAGCGACGCTACGCGTCCACCGGCGGATCCGCGCGATACATCCGCCACCTCGATGACCGTTCGATCTACGCGCGTGTAGCCGTCGATCTCGTGGCACGCGGCTCGGTCGCCTCCCCCATTCATTAATTCCTGAAACAACGGTCGAGTTGTAGAAACAAGCGCTTTGTCCCGGCCCTGACAGACCAGCGCCTCGCCTTCTCGACACACTAATTCCCGAAACAACAAACCAGTTGCAAAAACAACGGCCGCATTACAGAAACAATCCTGAAACAATGATCGCATTGCAGAAACAATTCCTGAAACAATGGTCGCGTTGCAGAAGTAATTCCTGAAACAACGGTTGCGTTGCAGAAACAACTACCATGTTGCAAAAATTTGGAGATTGCGGAAACAATTCCTGAAACAACGGCCGCGTTGCAGAAACAATTCCTGAAACAACGGCTCCCGCCCGAAGCTTCTGGGCCGCCCGGCGAGCCCTTTCTCCGGCGCCTCCTTCCTTTCATGTCAGATGTGGTGACATGACACATCGAGGTTGATGTCTCTCTGCGCCGGCGTGGCGGATCTCGTCGGATCCTGGCGTGCGCAGCATGAGGCTGCCATGCCCTGGCGAAAAAGAAGTGAGGTCGGGCACAAGTGGTGCCTGGGCGGCGCACATCGGCACAGGGAGGTGGAGCTTGGATGGTGGAGAGAGGCAGATGGGTGGTGGTCGGGCTGCCGGAGCAGGCAGAGAATAGGCCGGCCATGGCACGCGAGGGAGAGAGGAGGTCCGTCTGCAGAGGATCTCGCCGGCAGCGGCAGAGTTACCGGACTTGCAGTGTCGTGTCTGTCGCACAGACGACATGAGAGAAGATGAGAAGATAAGGCTGGGAGGCGTGAAGAAGTGGAGACACCTGTGGGGGTCATGTCCACGTGGCGAGAGGAGCAAGCGATGGACGCTAGCCTGGTTTTCAGCCGGCTGATTTGAATCTTTTCCCATCCAAATTAGATGAAACCAACGCCTATATTTTCGTCTTGATTCCACCTATCCAGTGAACCTATCCCAACAACTTTTTGAAATTTTCAATTTTTAAATTTTGTTCAGATTCATACTCAAATTTCTTTTGATCATATCTTTTTATTCGTGCCTCCGTTTTCGACGAAACCAACGCCTAAATCTTTGTAAGATCCTCGCTATCCAGTAAACCAACTTAAACATGCTTTTAAGAATTTAAAATTTGAGTTTAATTCAGATTAGTATTCGATCTTGTTTCGTCTGTTTCTTGAGTTTTACAACTCCATTTGAGTTGATTCTTTTTGCAAATCGAAGCTCTTGACCTAAACTTTCTGATAAGGCCAAATCAAACTAATTTTGGTATTGTTAGAAATTGTTTCTGTTGCAAGAGTTAATTGCTTGTTTCCAAAGAGATCTTTTCTTCGATTCTTTTGCATGAGTGCTTATGTATACTATTGCTTACTTACGATAGATTGACCGGAGTGTAACAAGTAGAACTATCAGGAATTATGAGTGTGAATCATCTTCATCAACAGTACAAGGCAAGTTCACACTTTGATCATACCCCTTTACTACCTAGTTTTTATGCATTAGTTCAATCCTCAAACAATTACATGGTTAGGATCTGATTAATATGTGGGTTTTGGAAACTGGATGAGGTAGTTCCTATTGTCCTTTTTATTATCAAATCTTTGGGAGTTACTTCTACGTTTGCTTATATTGTATGCTATGCTCGTAGACGTGGATTGGGTGAGTGAATCCATGACAGATGTGAGATTGTTAATTAATGGTTAACTTAAGGTGGCAACTTTAATACACATCTAGGTGGATTGAGGCACCTGGGGAACCCAGTGTTGCATGTATTTTTGGAAATCCCGAGGTACCGTGTGATTCTCCTATGGACTGTCACCCAGGCTCAAAGGGATCATGAGATTATTCATGCTAGAAACTTCCGTGTGCAGCCGCAAGCTACTATGGGCTCTAGCATAGTTGAGTATGTTGTGTGACCTCTTTCAATGGGAGACTAGCAGATGTAGGGGATGTAGGTTGGTACTGTCTACCCAGAGTAAAGAGTTAATGCTTCTGAAAGAATGTGCCTGGGTCATCCATTTCTCAAACACCTTGTAGTGCGAGAAATCCAACGGAGGAGATCGAGTCTTGCGAGGAAAAGTGCGCAAACCTCTGCAGAGTGTATAAACTAATCATGGTTAGCCGTGTCCCCGATTATGGACGTCTTGAGTATCTGGTTCTTGGATTATCATGTTGATCTCAACACGTTACTTAAATAATTTGTTGGGTTGATGATTATTAATTTGGGATTGAGTTGGAGGAACCTTCTCAATGTTTTCAATAAACTTTGTAGTTAAAAAAATATTCCTTTGTTGTAGGGAAAAACTGGCTTTATGCAAAAATAAACTTAGAGCTTTCCACTAGCCAAATATGCATATAGTGATAGCTATTATTCATCATTATCCTATGGTGTGAATTTGACAGTACATTTAATGTACTGACTTATATGGCTGCAACTTCTCATGTTGCAGGATTCTTACGACGAGTAAATGATACATTAGGGTTACGATTTCTGCACTCAACCTTGTCGTTGATGTTGATGGGAATCCACAACCTTGTTGTTTCTTCTGCTATATGGATTGAGGTAATAGTATTTACGTTACTTTATACATGTGATTTACCTCTGTTATAAATCCTCGAGTACTGTGTGTGTCAGCATACCGATCCAGGGATGACACTTAAGCACAGAGACTTGACCGTTTGAGGTCGAGTCGCTACAATGAAATGATTTCCTTATAAGTTGGGACAAGGCGTTTGTACTTGGTATTTGTATTACAAGCTCAATAATTTGTTGGTTCATCTCGTCTCGGTTATTTTTCCAGTTCTTGTACTTCTTTAGCATATCTATACCTTCTAATAAAGCAAATAGGTATTCTTGATCCGTCGTGGCATTTTGCAGACCCCCCATGAGTTTTTTGGTAATAAACCCGCGTTACTGGCTTAAGTTGGGGAAAAAACGGGTCAAGTGATAAAAAAATAAGCGATCCGGATGGGAGTCAAACCCACAACCTCTATGCAGAGGCCTCGAGCGACCAACCGCTAGTGCACCGTACACTTTCTGCTCAAAAGATAGAATTTTCTATAATTTAAAATGGTCACCCTTCGTCCACTTAAAATGCGGGCGGGGGGTGGGAGTCGAACACAATACCTCTGCGCAGAAGTCTCGACCGAACAACCACCCGTACGAGTTGCTTCTCTGTTGGCTGTAGGCCCCTTATGGGAATTTTAGATTTGCAGCTAAGGAAAGCACGTGTAAATTCATTGGAAGGAAACCAGTAAGGTCCGCATCTCCACTACTATTAAACAATCGAACAAGAACTTTCATACGTACACCCCACAAAATGTACACAGACACATCACCATCATAAGATGAAGCCCACACGACCCAATCTAACAGCCATCATTAATTTATTTGAGATCTGATGTGCGCTTAGCAGTTTACATGGACTGACCTTACTCCACCAGACGAAAATATGAAACTCTTCATCCCACCTCCGCAGCCCCTCACATCACGCTAATCTAACCATCTAATAATCTCCACTACTATTAAACAATCGAACAAGAACTTTCATACGTACACCCCACAAAATGTACACAGACACATCACCACCACAAGATGAAGCCCACACGACCCAATCTAACAGCCATCATTAATTTATTTGAGATCTGGTGTGCGCTTAGCAGTTTACATGGACTGACCTTACTCCACCAGACGAAAATATGAAACTCTCCATCCCACCTCCGCAGCCCCTCAAATCACGCTAATCTAACCATCTAATAAATTTGAAAAAAAAGGAATCTAAACCTAATCGTCTCCCTCGCCCCTCTCCTGCCTTTCCTCGCCACCGCCCCAAAGGAAGCTCAGCAGCCCCGTCGGCTCCCTGCACGGCGGCCTCGATCCCTGCATCGCATCGTCGCCTTCCTGGACGGTTCCCTCGCGGCCATGCACCACGTTGACACCTCCCTGCCGGCTCCCTTGCCACCCTGCACCGCACCGTCGAGTGGGTGGCCGCTCCTCCTTTCACCTACAATCAAATATTCATAGATTTGTCAGGCTACAACAAGATTATTATGCAGCAATTTGCCTGAGTTTTGAAGCAGCAGACAACCCCATCAGATCGGCCAGGTATGATTTCCACGGCCAATGGAAACCCACCTGGTCGCTTAATCAGATCTGCCTGAGTCGCGGGCGCCCTGCACGATGACAACAACTTTGTGTTGTTCCGCGCTGACGACACGGTCATATGGTGGACGTTCTGAGTCCCCTACGGATACCTGGTCACCGGGAAGGACTTCATGCCTGCGGCGTAGCTCTTCTCCGGCGTTTCCGATACCAACAAGGCCGACGGGAAGTACCGGCTCACCAACCAGCAACAGGACGGCAAAACCTGGTGGCGCGAGGGCGGAACCTGTTCCCGCTGGTCCCGGAGGCGTTCAAGGGTGTTGAGCAGATCGGCGTCATCGGATATGGTCTCCAGGTTCAGTCCCGGCTTCGGTTTGCTCCCTCACTGCAGAATTTCTCTCCTATATCTGTCGAGATTTACCATGCCTGTCTACTCTACTGCTATTCTACTGAATACTATTCTTGGATAAACACATTAATCAGTCTGGTTAGATGGAGTGACCAATTTCACAAAAAATTGTCATGTTTTGCTACTTGGGTTCACAGTCTACAGGTGTGCTGGCTCTAACATAGTTTTCTCATGGTGTTTTTGTACAGTCCGGAGGCCAAGAACCTGAGAGACTCTTTGGTTAACCCTACTGTGTGGAGCGGTGATTGAACTGGGACCAGAACCTGAGGAAACAAATATTGTAGTACGTTCATGATTATATATGCACAATATCGTACCGGTGTTCCTGCCATTGAATACTTCTTGTGTACTATGTTTGAGAATTTTTTCTATTAGCACCAAGGAAAAAAGTGGCACTATGGGTTGCTACTTACATAACAGAGGGAAACGTGCAACCAACCTGTGAGGCCACTTAATGTGTCACAGAAGGAATCAAACCTGAAAAGCACAATGATGACAGAGAAGGAATCACCGGAAGCGCTAAAATACAATGAAAAAGACTAATGCGATAAGCAGTTTCACGGATGGAAGCATATAATCTGAACTGTTTTCCAGCTCAAAGCATTGGAAGCATCAAATATTGTACTTCTTTTTCTCCTACAACTATCCTGTTTATGGCTCATAACTAAATCTTTCAAGTACAACAAC